>NC_134687.1:617279005-617581505 GCF_050947455.1 Rhinoderma darwinii
CCCAGCTCTTCCCGGCACCCCTGGTGGTGGTGGGTACCGGGGTAATAATGGTGTTTAGTGTTAGCCTCTGTACCGGCTAACACTAAGCCTCCCCTTAGTAATGGACCTTGTCACTCAGACAGCGGCCATTACTAAAGTGATAGTAATAAAACTTGAAAATAAAACACAAAGATATAGATAAAATATTTTATTGAAATAAAGCACCCCCAACACAACCCTCATTAACCATTTTATTGCTGAAAAAAAAGCGTCATCTAAGTAGTCCTCGAAACCGAAGTAGTCCAAACACCAAACCTGTAAAAAATCAAAAATATAAGAAAAAAAATGAAATAAAACATGTTGTAGGCTTAGTTTCACTTTCATGTGTGATACTGACTGTTATACCATGTATAGAAGCCTGCGGCAAAGTTGGCTTAGATACAGGGCGCCAGCAGACAGTATCATACATGGCCATACAGACATTTATACAAACAAACATACATACATACATGCAAACATACATGCACATATACACATACAAACATGACAACATACATACATGCAAACATACATGCATACATACATGCAAACATACATACATGAAAACATACATACATGCAAACATACATACATGCAAACATACATACATGAAAACATACATACATGCAAACATACATGCACATATACACATACAAACATGACAACATACATACAAGAAAACATACATACAAGCAAACATACATACATGCAAACATACATACATGCAAACATACATGCAAACATACATAAATGCAAACATACATGCATACATACATGCAAACATACATACATGAAAACATACATACATGCAAACATACATGCACATATACACATACATGCACATATACACATACAAACATGACAACATACATGCAAGCAAACATACATACATACATACATACATACAAGCAAACATACATACATACATACATACATACAAGAAAACATACATACATACAAGCAAACATACATACAAGCAAACATACATACATACATACATACATACATACATACATACATACATACAAGCAAACATACATACATACATGCAAACATACATGCAAACATACATGCACATATACACACATGCACATATACACATACAAACATGACAACATACATACAAGAAAACATACATACAAACATACATGCAAGCAAACATACATGAAAACATACATACATGAAAACATAAATACATGCAAACATACATGCACATATACACATACAAACATGACAACATACATACATGAAAACATACATACAAGCAAACATACATACATACAAACATACATGCAGACATACATACATGCAAACATACATACATACATGCAAACATACATGCAAACATACATACATGCAAACATACATTCACATATACACATACAAACATGACAACATACAAACATACATACATGCAAACATACATACATGCAAACATACATACATGCAAACATACATACATGCAAACATACATACATATGCAAACATACATGCACATATACACATACAAACATGACAACATACATACAAGCAAACATACATACATACATACAAGCAAACATACATACATACAAGAAAACATACATACATACATACAAGCAAACATACATACAAGCAAACATACATACATACATGCAAACATACATGCACATATACACACATGCACATATACACATACAAACATGACAACATACATACAAGAAAACATACATACAAACATACATGCAAGCAAACATACATACATGAAAACATACATACATGAAAACATAAATACATGCAAACATACATGCACATATACACATACAAACATGACAACATACATACATGAAAACATACATACAAGCAAACATACATACATACAAACATACATGCAAACATACATACATGCAAACATACATGCAAACATACATACATGCAAACATACATGCACATATACACATACAAACATGACAACATACATACATACATACATACAAGAAAACATACATACCTGCAAACATACATACATGAAAACATACATACATGCAAACATGCATGCACATATACACATACATGCACATATACACATACAAACATGACAACATACATACAAGCAAACATACATACAAGCAAACATACATACATACAAGCAAACATACATACAAGCAAACATACATACAAGCAAACATACATACAAGCAAACATACATACAGACACATACAAACATGACAAAATACATACAAGAAAACATACATATACATACATACATACATACATACATACATACATACATACATGCAAATATACACATACATGACAACATACATACAAAAATAAACTCACCTAAGACGTTCCCACGAAGAGCTGAAAGGTCCCGTCACTTTTCTTCTTACTGCTCCCATTCACAATAACAGAGCGTGGGCGCAGATGACGTAATCACGTGTGCCTGATATGATTACGTCATCAGCGCCACAATGCATTGTTACTATGAATGCGAGCGGCGCCAAGAAGAAGGAAGATGGCAAGTGACGGGACCGTTCAGAGCGCCGTTAGAACGTCTTAGGTGAGTTTATTTTTTTTATATATTTTTAGTTGTTCGCCGGGTGCTGATGCAGCACCGGTGCGGCGGGTACACAAATTACATGTAGTGACAGGGGGGAGAGAGAAGTTGTTTGCCAAAACGGGGTGAATGTAGTGTAGTGTAGTGTAGTGTACAGTACATTCACGGTAAGTTCGTCTCAATCGGGCTTACCGTGCCCGCTTGAGACGAACATTCTCCCGATGTTGCTAGAACTACAGTATCTAGCAACATCGGGAGCGCGCACCCTGCAGAGCGGAGCGGCTTGATTGACATCGAGCCGCTCACGCCCCTTTTTAGAAAAGATAACCAGCACTTGATCAGTTATCAACTGTAAAAAAAAGGCACTTAGGAAATGAATTTTTTAATTTTTTTAACAGCAAATGTTTTAAAATTAATTTCCTGCTTAGAATGTTTAAAAAAAAAATATGAGTCAACTTGGGACAACCCCTTTAATGGTCGACACACGGCTGCATGTATTACTATGGGGCTGCTTTAACTGACCTCTTGAGGGGCCCATGAAAAAATAGGACATGTCCTATTACTGTCCGTTTTCACGGATCCCTCAATAGACTTGAACGTGAAAAACTTCAAATTACATTAGTTCGTCTCAATAATCCCAGTTGCACACGACCGAGATCTGGCCGTGAAAAACGGTCCGAGTGTCGGCTGGATTTCCGGGCCCGACCACGGTACAGGTGAACGGGACTCCTGGTATCATATGATGCTGGGAGTCCCTGCCTCCCCACGGAACTGCTGTTCTGTACTTTATCATTTTGTTTAGTACGAAACAGCAGTTCCGTGAGGAGGTAGAGACTCCTAGCATCATAAATGTCTATAATAGCAGGACTCCCGTTCACCTGAACCGTGGTTGGGCCGGGGAATCCGTGCTACACATGGACCATTTTTCACGGCCCGAACTCTGTTATGTGCAAGAGATGTTAGGGTATATTCACATGGTGTAGTCCAGTTTTTCTTTTCTGCCATAATTTTGCAAAAATCTTTAAAAACGTGCGATAAGACTGCACCGTGTGAGGAGACTCTTATGGCCCATTTACACGTATGCTGTATGGCCAAAAGTATGTGAACACCTAATTATCGAGTTCAGGTATTTCTGACACACCCATTGCATACAGGTGCATAAAATCAAGCACACAGTCATGAATTCTTAATAAACAAGCATTGCTGGTAGCAGACTTTACACGTGGCAGGGTCATAGTATGCCACCTTTACCACAAGTCACTTCATAAAATGTCTTCCCTCCTAGATATTCCAACATCAACTGTGAGTGGTATTATTGTGAAGTGGAAGGAACCGCAGCAACTCAGCCACGAAGTGGAGACCACGTAAAGTTACAGAGCGGGGGCGCCGAGTGCTGAGGAGCATAGTGTATAAAAGTCACCAACACTCTGCTGACTCCATAACTGCCCTGGTCACCAAGTGCTATTAATATTTGCTAGTTCTGCCCCTGTCACCTTTAACCCCTTAAGTACCGAGCCTGTTTTGGCCTTATGGATACAGCCTCTTTTTTAAATCCGACACGTGTCAGTTTATGTGGTAATAACTTTGTAGTGCTTTCACTTATCCAAGCGATTCTGAGAATGTTTTCTCGTGACACACTGTACTTTATGTTAGTGGCAAAATTTGGTCGATATATTCATTGTTTAATAGCGAAACACCTAAATTTAGAGAAAATTTACAAAAAATAGCATTTTTCTAAATTTAAACATATCTGCTTGTAAGACAGATAGTAATACCACACAAAATAGTTGCTAGTTAATATTTCTCATATGTCTACATTATGATGGCATCACTTTTTGAACGTCCTTTTATTTTTCTAGGATGCTACAAGGCTTAGAACTTTAGCAGCGATTTCTAACATTTTTAAGAAAATTTCCAAATCTGTTTTTTAGGAACCTGTTCAGTAGTGAAGTGGCCTATGTATTAGAAACCCCCCATAAATTACCCATTTTAAAAACTGCACCCCTCAAGGTATTCAAAACAGCATTTAGAAAGTTTCTTAATCCTTTAGGCGTTACAAGTGGAGGTGAAATTTACAAACAACATTACACAAACAACACATTGATGTGAATGGGCCCTGTGTAATACTTCATTTCACCTGTGGTGGTGCTGCAGGGAAATTAAAAACTTACTGCCAGATTTCCCCACAGATTACAGCTGATTGCTGGGGATCAATTTGTGATCTTCCTATTGTCAAGGGCTCCTTCTAACAAATCCAGATTTTCCAAAGCGGGGAACCCCTTTAAGCTGCGTCAATTATAGGATCATAAAACAGCAACACATTTCATTGACTGATATTAGACGTAGCTTTGGCGACAGACATTGTCTGTTATTTTGTAACATGTTTTTACCCATTTACTATAATGATAAACTTTCTTTTCTTCCCATCTATCTCTACTGTCACTGTTTATGAGAAAATCACAGTTGTGTAGCTGAGGCTGGAATTACATGATTTACTGTTCTATAAACTGTGCTGAGAGGCAGAAAACAATAATTAAATGGGATTCTTGTAATAGAAGTCGACATGATAATCAACATTGACTCAGTCAGCAGAATCACAGATTTGTGTCCCACATAGCTATGAGCTTGACAGGAGGAACAATGGTGGAGCGGTTGTCTTTTCACCGTCAGGTCACGAGTTTGTGTATCTTCTGTAATTGTCACTTAAGAATCAGCTGATTCATACGGTATAGAGCAGACGTTAATGGTCATATAAATGTAGCATGGGGAGGTTTATGTCTATCTTTACGTCTATTTTGTGGATGCATTTAAAGGAGCCTGAACTGGTGCTCATTGTCAAGTCGAATCAGGGAGATTTGATGGTTTCTTAGAGACCAATTGATGGGGCGATAAGTGATCATAGATATTGGGTGCTTCTCAATACCTTCAGCATAGATGGGTTACATACATTTGTCACAGAGTAGCTGGAAGCTTATATGTCGTTGCTCAAAATTGCAGCATTGTACTGGATAAATGTAAGAAATGTCCGCACTCCGTGGTATATCCAAAAAATGCAAAAAATAATAATAATTTAATCTTATTGATATTTTATCCCAGATACATATCCCACATAAAAATCTATAGTAGTTTATGCGTTTCAAGCGCACCATGCGCTCTTAGTCATAATCTGTGGATTACTGACTTTCATCTGATCTTAACCCCTTAAGGACCGGGCCTTTTGGACAGACCAGTTTTTTGTTTTTTTCCTCTTTGCATCCTGGCGCTCATAACTTTTTTTATTTTTTGTTGCCAATTGTTTGGTACATTTATATAATAATTTAATTTATATACATTTTTATTTTGCCAAAAATGGAAAAAAACAAACAATTACGCTGCTTTCATTTTTATTTTTTTACAGCATACACCAATAAATGCTGCTATAAATGTGTTGTGCAGGTTGTTACGGGCGTGAGGATGGCAAAATTGTATATTATTTTATATTTTGGGACTTATATTTATTAAGGTTTATTTATTACAATAAAATTTGTGTGTATTTATTTTTACAGATTTTTTTTATTTAACATTCCATTTTTTAAATTAACTTAATTTTTTTAATTCTGACGAGGATTTTTCGTTTTGATTTAGATTATTTAACTTTAAAGGGGTTTTCCCATCAGAGACATTTATGACATATCCACAGGATATGCAATAAATGTCAGATAGATGCGGGTCCCTGCTCAGGGGCCCACTAAACCCAGTTCTACTGCTTTGTGTTGTGGCTGAAGCTTGTGATTTCCGACCATGAATTATGGAAACATAGTGGTGAATGGCAGTTACGGAGACAGCATAGTATGCGAGCTAGGTTGTTTCTGTAACTACCAATCAGTTCCATGGAACTAACGGAAACAGCGTAGCTCAGAGAGCTATGCTGTTTTCTCCTTCATGGTCGGGAATCACACGCGTCAGCCACAGCACAGAGCGGTAGGACGGGGTTTAGGGGGCCCCGTTCTAGAGATAGGTGCGGGTCCCAGAGGTGGGATCCGCATCTATCTGACATTTATGACATAACCTGTGGATCTGTCATAAATGTCTCTGATGGGAAAACCCCTTTAATGTACTGACATATATCTATATGCCAGTACATTAGCCTGTGTACTGATAGTACACAGGCAGTAACATAAGTAGGCCCTAACAGGAAATACAGTCAGACAGCTCTAGGGTCCTTCAATGGACCCTGGGCTGTCTGCCCATATAAGGTATGTCCCTCGATTCCCTGTGACGCTATCATAGGGGGGTCTCCCTTCTCATTTTTCCTTTGAATGTCCCGATCACTTTTGATCGCAGCATTCAAAGGGTTAACGGTGGTGATCAGAGGTTTCTCTTATCTCCGCCGATAGAGCGGGGCTGCGGCTGTATATTACATTTGCTGTGCTCATGATGCGGCAATGTCCTGACGCTTATGACGAGCGTAGACGGCAAGCGTCTTCAACCAGTTCAAACCAGTTACACAATTCAATTGCTTGGTACACAAAAAGGTTAATAATATATATCCTCTCCTTTTACTTTCCTAACATATACAGTATAACAACCCATTTGATTATAAATATCTTATCCTTTTGCCTTAACAACATATATGGCAATCCGTATACCTGCAGCATCCCAGAAGATACCCTTCTGGTTCCCTGTTATTTGTATGTCATGCATTGTATGTGTTTTACATGTCTTTATTATTTTTCACACAGTGTGCTGTTCACCAGCTGAAGAGAAGGATGAAGGTATCAGTGGGGAGCCACTAGAGGGTGCATTGTACATCTAGCATTGTTTGAAAAGGGGGTGGAGCCTGGCTACAGCCCGAGAGCCTCACTCGGACGCTGTCTCACAGTCTGCACGGAGGAGTCGGGTCGTGTCTGTGAGGAGACAGACATGTCTGCTAGCTGCTCTGACACAGCAGATTAATACAATCCTTTCAACTGGCAACAGGTCTCAGCACCTGCAGCCCAATGCAAGAGGGGGAACAGTAAGGAGATTGTAACCAGCATATCATCTCTATCATCACCACAGCAAGTATTATTTAGCTGAAAAGCTGTCTGTCTGTTTCTGAGGAGAAGTCTATATAATATTGGGCCTCAGAACTCCTGCTGGCGCTGTTACCGGTTCTGCCGCACGCCACAATTAATATAAGAAGTGTCTATCAAGTCACTCAACTACAACCCTCATCACTGAGAAAAGTGAGTTCATTTATTACACACGCTGCTGGAAAAGTGAATGATTTCTAGATATAGCTGGACAATTGAAACCCTCCTTGGTCACCCACTGGTCCCTTCTTCCCCTCAACTGTTGAAGTGGACAGAAGATAACGTGCCTCCATTTTGGAAGACTGTATAAAGTTCTTCAGTAAACGTGAGTTATTCAAATCCCCTGTGTCGTCTGGTCCCTGCACTGCATAACATCAAGGGCACCCCACATACCACCTTGCCAGGCGCACACATACTACTACCACCATCACGGGAGTTGCTACGGGGGAAAAGACTATCACCACCATCATCCATAGTGCAGCCCCCCTGTCACTGTGCCAGCCCGAGAAGGAGCGAGGGAGGAGAGGTAGAGATTCCTACAGATACCTCAGGCCATACACCGTGCACTTCACTACTGCTCCCATCCTCCTGGGAAGCTCTTCCTCGTGGTTGCTGCATATGAACTTTGGCGTCACGAACAGGATACGTTTAAATCTCATGTGGGCCCCAAACCAGAGAGACTTTGTCCCAAAGCCCTGGTCCCCACCGTACAAAGCTGCAACCGCAGCTGCAAGAGACTATTTCAGCCCCAAAAGGGGTTAAAATCACTGTTTCCCGGCAGTTCCAGCCCAAAAGGGGTTAATCCGCCATTTTACCTCACAAACTGCTGCGTCACAGTTCCATTTACCCGCTCCAGACAGGTTAACCTGCGGCGCCAGTCTAGCGCCACCATCTGGATGATTATAGGAACTCACAATATCCAGCACAGGCAAGAGGGAACGGCCGAAAACTGCTAGGCGCCGCCATCTTGGATGAGTGAAGCCTCTGCACGGCACCTCCACCGCGGATCCCCTGCAACCAGCAACTCTCCCAAAAACATCACAGGAGAGCAACGGAACAGCCCGGTAACAAAGTACAGCCCAGAGGGAAGCAACAGCATACCATCGGTGAGTCCCGATTCAATTGGCCATCAAGTTAACCCCTGCTGTACCACCACCGGTGCCCAATAAAAAGCCCGGGAGCATCCTGGACATCACTCCGGACCCAATAAAAAGTCCGGGAGCACCTTTAACAAGACCCCCGACTCAGTTAAAAGTCCGGGAGCACCAATAATAGACATTGGAAAAATTTAAAGGGACAGTAACAATGTCGGACTCAAGTGACACGGAAGAGCCCGGTCTCAGCACGGTCACTACACCGGCCATGACAGAAAGAACAACACCTGCTGCAGCACCCTGCATCATGCCGCTGTCCATGCCCTACTATGCAGGGGCCCCATGGCTGCCCCACTACAAAGGTGAACCACACACCTTAAAAGACTTTAGAAAAAAATGCTTGCCATGTTCCGCCTCTACCCCATTCCAGAAGAACAGAAGGTAGAGATCTTAATGGGACAACTACAAGATGTGGCCCTAAAAGAAGTGGAGTCCTGGCCACGTATCCAAAAGAAGGCTGTGGATCAGATCCTGGTCCAGCTACGTACCACCTTTGAGCCCAAATCCATCTCTGAGCTCAGGATGAGGTTCATGGACAGAGTTCAGCAACCAGGTGAGACACTCCGAAATTTTGCTCTTTCCTTACAGGAGACCATGAGGGCCATGATACAAGCCGACCCCCATGAGGCTGAAAAAGCAGACAGAATCCTGAGGGAGCAGTTCATTGAAGGAGTCGCCTCAGATTCCATGAGTCATCAACTACAAATGATGTCCGTCCAGAACCCTGACAGCACCTTCCATGAGTTTAAAGAACTGGCCATAGAGGTACTAGAAAGAAGGCCCAGAAGAAGAACAGTCAGGGCTGCCACCCCTCTTAAAGAGGCAGAAGAGGAACCTGCCCCGGTAGCACCATATCCAACACCTTGCAAGCCCATCACCTACCAGGCTACACAGGCTCAAATCACAGCTGGAGGAGATCAGTACCAAGATCAACTGAAACTCATTGCCAAAAGCCTGGAGCAAGTCTGCCAACGACTGGAGAATCTAGAAGCTAGCTCTCCAGTAAAATGTGAGCTGCCAACATCTAGAGACAGTTATCCAAATAGTCCTAGCAAGGGCTACCGCAATAGTCCCAACAAAACGTCGACAGATCGCTTTGATGAACATGGGAGACCTGCCTGCAGACACTGCCATAAGATAGGTCACCAAGAACGTCAATGCTGGGCGTTAAACGGACGTCTCCCGAGGCAGAGGACCATTCCTCGGGAGGAGAAATAATAGGTCCCAAAGATCCAAAATGGCTGCCACGGTTTGTCGGACCTCGTCCAGAAGTTACCATCCGCATCAATGGAGTACCATTTGCTGCCCTCCTGGATACGGGATCCCAAGTGACAACCATCCAGCAGGCCGCCTTTGAACAACACTGGAGTAGCGAGATCCTGATGCAACCTCCAGAAGCCTGGTTAGACGTCATCGCTACCAACGGCCAGTCCCTACCTCTGCACGGGTACTGGGAGCCTACTGTCCAAGTGGGAGGAGTGCACTTACCTCAGCAAGGAGTCCTCGTGATCAAAGTTAAAGATCAAGGACAACCCACAGTAATTCTGGGAATGAACATCCTAAAGCACTGCTATGGAGAAATGCTAGAGGCCCTACGACAATCCATCCCCACGGCTTCCCAGGCTGCCCAGAAGGTAATACACAAGACCATCCGTGTACTGGCTGCCCAACAGCGATTCACCAACGCCAGAGGAGAGATCTGCAGAGCTCGCATCAAGGACCACCATCCAGTAACCCTAAAACCTGGCACAGAAACACTGCTATGGTGTCGGGCCCGTTCAGGCCTACAAGGACTTGACTACCAAGCCCTAGTGGAACCAATACCACTAGATGAACATCCAATGGTTATGGCTGCCCGAAGTTTAGTGACTGTGGTCGAAGGGAAAGTACCCATCCGTCTTCTCAACTTAGGAGACCATTCAGTAACCCTGAGGAAGTACTACCCTGTAGCACAGCTGTCCCAACTCAGTGTGCAAGACCTGGTGGACATTCCAACTGTCACTGCTAAACAGGCTGCACAGCAACTAAAGACGTCAGAAGAAGCACCAGTAACACCCTGGTGGGGAGAAATCCATGTGGGAACTGCAACAATACCTGCCTACCAGATCCAAGGAGTACTTGAAGTGGCTCAGGATAACCATGAAGCCTTCAGTAAGCATCCTCTGGACCATGGGAGAGCAAAAGACATTGAGCACACTATTCCCACTGGTACTCATCCTCCCATTAAGGAAAGACACAGGCCTATACCACCTGCCCTATACCAAGACGTGAAGCAGATGGTCCACGACATGAAAGAGGCTAAAGTCATCCAAGAAAGTCACAGCCCCTGGGCTGCACCACTAGTTCTTGTCAGGAAGAAAGATGGCAACCTTCGCTTCTGTGTGGATTACAGAAAAATTAATAACATTACCCACAAGGATGCCTATCCTCTTCCAAGGATTGAAGAATCTCTGACAGCCCTGGGATCAGCTGCCTACTTCTCTACACTGGATCTCACAAGTGGTTACTGGCAAGTACCAATGTCTCCAGCTGATAGGGAGAAGACAGCCTTCACCACCCCAATGGGCTTATTCGAGTTCAATTGCATGCCCTTCGGACTGTGCAATGCTCCTGGAACATTCCAAAGGCTGATGGAAAGATGCCTAGGTCACAGGAACTTTGAGACTGTGCTCCTATACCTGGATGACGTCATAGTCTACTCCAAGTCCTATGAAGATCATCTCAAGCATCTAGCTGAAGTGTTCCAGGTCCTAACCAAAAATGGCTTAAAAATCAAACCCTCCAAGTGTCACCTCCTCCAACCTCAAGTCCAGTACTTGGGACATATAGTGAGCGCAGAAGGCATAAAGCCAGATCCTGAGAAGATAGCTGCTGTCCACAGTTGGCCTACACCTACCACTGTGAAGGAAGTAAGAAGCTTTCTCGGATTTGCCGGGTACTACCGGAGATTCATTCCTCATTTTGCCCGCATCGCTGAACCGCTACAAGAACTCTTGAGGGGGCACCCTAAAGAACACTTGAAGAGGAGAATTCCCATTAACTGGAAAGAAGAACAAGAAATTGCCTTCCAGTTACTAAAAAGATTATTGACTGAACCACCCATTTTGGGCTACCCAGATTACAGCCTGCCCTTCCATCTTTACACAGATGCAAGCAACCAAGGACTTGGTGCAGTGCTGGCCCAACAACAAGGAGACAAAGAAAGAGTGATCGCCTATGCAAGTAGAGCACTCAAAGGAGCTGAAAGAAACGATCAGAACTATAGTTCCTTCAAGCTGGAGTTCCTTGCATTGGTCTGGGCCGTCACAGAGAAGTTTAAGGACTACCTTGCCGCTTCTTCCTTCACTGTCTTCACAGATAACAACCCGCTAGCACACCTGAACACCGCAAGGCTGGGAGCCTTAGAACAGAGATGGGCTTCACGATTAGCAAATTACAACTTCGTGGTCAAATACAGAACAGGCAAGTCCAACATCAATGCGGATGCCTTGTCCCGCCTGCCTACAGGAGAAGACCCGGAGAATCCTGATGATGACAACCACAAAGAGGAAGTAGAGATGCCTGCATTCTACAACCGCTTTGCAGATCCTGATGCTATCAACAACAAAACCCAGGTACATTGTTCTTCCCAACAGGCCAAGAAGCAGTCACCAGAACAAGAACAATGGGCCCTGTTGCAAGCTGAGAGCAGAGTGATTGGAGATATCCTAGACTACCTGGATACCAAAAAAATACCCATTAGAATCCGCCGAGGCAACACAAACCCAGAACTACTTCGCCTTTGGAGACAAAGGAAACGTCTCTTTGAAGAGAATGGTCTGCTGCTGAGGAGAGTGCTGGATCCCATCACCAGTAATCGGCTGCACCAAATTGTCATCCCAAGGAGAGATGCCAAAGTTGTCCTTGAGGCATACCACAACAAGTCTGGACACTTTGGAGTTCAAAAGACAGAAGCTACAATTCGCAGAAGATTCTATTGGATCGGAATTAGAGGTGATGTCGAGAAATGGTGTCAAGAATGTACTGCTTGTGCCTTAGCAAGAGGAGAGAAGCCAAACCAAAAGGCCCCTCTGCATCCTATCGTGAGTCATCGACCGCTGGAGATCGTGGCCATCGACCATGTGAAAATGGAGCCAAGTAGAACAGGATACACCTATGCCATGACCATCATCGACCATTACACCAAATTCACAGTCGCAGTACCAGTAAAGGACTTGACAGCAAAGACCACCGCTGCAGTCTTCCTAAAAACTTTCCTTCTACCCTATGGCTGTCCTGAGAAGATCTTGACAGATAGAGGTTCTGCATTTGAATCCCAACTATTTCAGGAACTTTGTCAGCTGTACAACTGTAAGAAACTAAGAACAACCGCTTACCATCCCCAAGGAAATGGGTTGTGTGAGAAGATGAACCAGATTCTGATTGAGATGCTCAGAACTTTACCGCCTCATCAGAGAGCTGTCTGGCCAAATCATTTGCCTGAGTTGGTGTACATCTACAACAACACTATGCAAGCCTCCACAGGTTACACCCCATACTTCCTATTGTTCGGAAGACAAGGAAAGCTGCCTTCAGACATTTCATTGAATGTGTCCGTTCCAGATGACTTGAACCCTCTACCAACCACAGAGTGGGTGAGTGAACACCAAAGACGCATGGCTGAGGCAAATGAAATTGTTGAAGCTAGGATGGAAGAAGCGAGAAAGAAGCAACAACAAGATTATGACCAACATGCTAATGCTAAACCCTTTCAAGTTGGAGACCTTGTCTGGTTGAAAAACTTTCAAAGAACCAGCAAATTGGACACTAAGTGGGAAAGAATCCCTTATACCATCAAGGCTGTCCCATACCAAGGAACAGATATCTATGAGATCCAAAGAGATGGTAAACAACCGCAAATTGTCCACCGTAACAGGCTTAAACTGTGCCTACAAGATCAACAGTTGCCTACCATTGAACAGGAAATATCAATTGAAGAACCAGTTGCAATTGATCTACCAGAAGTAACTGAAGCTATTGAAGCAACAACTACTGAGTCCTCAACTCAAGAGCCACACTTGGACATAAAGAACCCACTGAGTTGGTGGTTTACCCCAATTTTGTCATTCCTTGCACCTGATCCTACACCTACAGTGTCTACAACTCACACAGAGGACAGATCACATCATGTACCTGCTGTTGTTGTACCTGAACCTGTCAGGAGATCAGAGAGAACCACTAAAGGAGTGAAACCAGTTCGCTATAGGGATTGAATATAATTGCAAGTAGGGAACAAGAAAGACTCTTATGTTCTAGAGCCCCTTCTTCATTTCTTCATTTATTCCTATCCAAGTTAGGCCGAAGCCTACCAACCCTTGTTACGTTCAAGAGGGAATATCCCCATAGACTCTGACGTACCAGAGCCCCTCATATCCTAAGTGCCATAAACTGTTGGACACTGCCGCTCATCTTGACTTGAGACTTCTGCCCCTCATCTTCCAACTGTTACAGAAGAAATCTTCGCCCCTATTCCCCCTTCGAGAGTCAAGAATACAGGAATACAATGTTATTAAGATGTTTGCATTTCATGTTAACCCTTTTTACATCTTTTAGGCTGTTCATATCCAAGAAAACGACGAGGACGTCTTGTCTTAAGTCCGGGAGTATGCAGCATCCCAGAAGATACCCTTCTGGTTCCCTGTTATTTGTATGTCATGCATTGTATGTGTTTTACATGTCTTTATTATTTTTCACACAGTGTGCTGTTCACCAGCTGAAGAGAAGGATGAAGGTATCAGTGGGGAGCCACTAGAGGGTGCATTGTACATCTAGCATTGTTTGAAAAGGGGGTGGAGCCTGGCTACAGCCCGAGAGCCTCACTCGGACGCTGTCTCACAGTCTGCACGGAGGAGTCGGGTCGTGTCTGTGAGGAGACAGACATGTCTGCTAGCTGCTCTGACACAGCAGATTAATACAATCCTTTCAACTGGCAACAGGTCTCAGCACCTGCAGCCCAATGCAAGAGGGGGAACAGTAAGGAGATTGTAACCAGCATATCATCTCTATCATCACCACAGCAAGTATTATTTAGCTGAAAAGCTGTCTGTCTGTTTCTGAGGAGAAGTCTATATAATATTGGGCCTCAGAACTCCTGCTGGCGCTGTTACCGGTTCTGCCGCACGCCACAATTAATATAAGAAGTGTCTATCAAGTCACTCAACTACAACCCTCATCACTGAGAAAAGTGAGTTCATTTATTACACACGCTGCTGGAAAAGTGAATGATTTCTAGATATAGCTGGACAATTGAAACCCTCCTTGGTCACCCACTGGTCCCTTCTTCCCCTCAACTGTTGAAGTGGACAGAAGATAACGTGCCTCCATTTTGGAAGACTGTATAAAGTTCTTCAGTAAACGTGAGTTATTCAAATCCCCTGTGTCGTCTGGTCCCTGCACTGCATAACATCAAGGGCACCCCACATACCACCTTGCCAGGCGCACACATACTACTACCACCATCACGGGAGTTGCTACGGGGGAAAAGACTATCACCACCATCATCCATAGTGCAGCCCCCCTGTCACTGTGCCAGCCCGAGAAGGAGCGAGGGAGGAGAGGTAGAGATTCCTACAGATACCTCAGGCCATACACCGTGCACTTCACTACTGCTCCCATCCTCCTGGGAAGCTCTTCCTCGTGGTTGCTGCATACCTGCCACTATTTTCATATCCGCATTTTATAATTTTTTTTGTGGGACATGCATGCTTCAGGATGGGTCAGATTAAATCAGGGTTAACGACTATACCATCTAGCTCCTGCAATGGACACTATATAAATTTTACAAGGTAAGATGTAGCTTGTCATGATCGTACAGCTACAATCTCACATCTCATGTTATACTACACTACATTGTTACATAAGGATTGCTTGTCCGCTAGATAAGATTAGAGCGAAAACAATAGGAAAAATATAAATTTTTTCTATTATAAAGAATGTTCCACACAAATGTAGATATGAGAATAGTGGTAGGTATATGTGTTTCCATATATGTTGTGAGAGCAAAAGGATAGAATATTTATAATCAAACGGGTTGCTATATATGTTTGGTAAATTAAAGGAGAGGATGAACACTACATGGACAAAAGTATTGGGACATGTCCACATGACACCTACAGGAGCTTTTTATGACATCCCATTCTGAATCCATAGGTATCAATATGGAGTTTTTCTCCCCTATGCAGTATAACATCTTCTACTCTTGTGGTTACATTTTTTACAAGATTTTGGAGGGTGTCTGTGGAATGTTTTGCATATTCATCCAGAAGAACATTTGTGAGGTCAGATACCGATGTTGGGGAGGGGGGCTGGCTCACAATCTCCGTTCTAGTTCACAAAGATTTTGCATGGGGTTGAGGTCAGGACTCTGTGCGGCCAGTCAAGTTCTTCTACACCAAACTTGCCCAACTTACCTAACCAGTCAGGCAGGTAACATTCTCCTGGCATTCACTAAACCCAGACTCGTCCATCAGACTGGCAGATAGAGAAGCGTGATTCATCACTCCACACAGTGGCGTAACTACCGCTATAGCAGCCGTAGCGGCTGCTACGGGGCCCGCGGCATGAGGGGGCCCGTGTCGCCCGCCGGCACGGGCCCCCACCATGGCCGGAGGCTCTGCTAGCTGCCGCTATGGCTGCTACAGCGCGACGCCACTGAACACTACGGCAGAGCAGGGAGGTATCTCCCCGCTCTGCCTTTAAAGGGGTTGTTCCTACATAAGACATGTATCCCCTATCCACAGGATAGGGGATACATGTGTGATCGCTGGCAGCGACAAGGAGAACGGGGGACTGAAAGTCCCCTAAAGTTCTCCATGAGAAACCTCGGATTTCCGGGGTCTGTGTCGGCAGCTCCGTAGAAATTAATGGAGCGCCGGTCGCACTTCTGCGCATGCGTGACCAGCGCTCCCTTCATTTTTATTGAGATGCGCAGACTCCGGAAGTCAGAGGTTAGTCATGGAGAACTTGGGGGACTTTCGGTGCCAGCGATCACACATGTATCCCCTATCCTGTGGCGTTACCTACTTGGGGGGCTGTATAGTGAGTACCTACAAGGGGGCTGTATGGCGTTAACTACATGGGGGGCTGTATAGCATTACCCACAGGGGGGCTATATGGCGTTATCTACAGGGGGGGCTGTATGGCGTTATCTACAGGGGGGCTGTATGGCGCTACCTACAGGGGTGACTGTATAGCGTTACCTACAGGGGGGTCTGTATGGTGTTATCTACAGGGGGTGCTGTATAGCGTTACCTACATGGGGGGGCTGTATGGCGTTACCTACAGGGGGGTCTGTATGGCGTTACCTACAGGGGGGTCTGTATGGCGTTATCTACAGGGGGTCGTATGGCGTTACCTACAGGGGGGGCTGTATAGCGTTACCTACAGAGGGGGCTGTATAGCATTACCTACAGGGGGGCTGTATGGCGTTACCTACAGGGGGGCTGTTTAGCGTTACCTACAGGTGGGCTGTATAGCGTTACCTACAGGGGGGTCTGTATAGCGTTACCTACAGGGGGGCTGTATAGCGGGGTCTGTGTCGGCAGCTTCGTAGAAATTAATGGAGCGCCGGTCGCACTTGTGCGCATGCGTGACCTGCGCTCCCTTCATTTTTATTGAGCTGCGCAGACTCCGGAAGTCAGAGGTTAGTCATGGAGAACTTGGGGGACTTTCGGTGCCAGCGATCACACATGTATCCCCTATCCTGTGGCGTTACCTACTTGGGGGGCTGTATAGTGAGTACCTACAGGGGGGGCTGTATAGCGTTAACTACACGGGGGGGCTGTATGGCGTTACCCACAGGGGGGCTGTATGGCGTTACCCACAGGGGGGGCTGTATGGCGTTACCTACGGGGGGGTCTGTGTGGCGTTACCTACGAAGGGGTCTGTATGGCGTTATCTACAGAGGGGGCTGTATGGCGTTACCTATGGGGGGGCTGTATGGCGTTACCTATGGGGGGCTGTATGGCGTTATCTACAGGGGGCCGTATGGCGTTACCTACGGGGGGGTCTGTGTGGCGTTACCTACGAAGGGGTCTGTATGGCGTTATCTACAGAGGGGGCTGTATGGCGTTACCTATGGGGGGGCTGTATGGCGTTACCTATGGGGGGCTGTATGGCGTTATCTACAGGGGGCCGTATGGCGTTACCTACAGGGGGGGCTGTATAGCGTTACCTACAGAGGGGGCTGTATAGCATTACCTACAGGGGGCTGTATAGCGTTACCTACAGGGGGGCTGTATAGCGTTACCTACAGTGGGGGCTGTATAGCGTTACCTACAGGGGGGACTGTATAGCGTTACCTACAGGGGGGCTGTATAGCGTTACCTACAGGGGGGTCTGTATGGCGTTACCTACAGGGGGGCTGTATAGCGTTACCTACAGGGGGGCTGTATGGTGTTACCTACAGGGGGAGCTGTATAGCGTTACCTACAGGGGGGCTGTATAGCGTTACCTACAGGGGGGCTGTATAGCGTTACCTACAGGGGGGCTGTATGGCGTTACCTACAGGGGGGGTTGGTTCTGTATGGCGTTATCTACAGGGGGGGTCTGTATGGCGTTACCTACAGGGGGGTCTGTATGGCGTTATCAACAGGGGTGGCTGTATGGCGTTATCTACAGGGGGTGTCTGTATGGCGTTATCTACAGGGGGCTGTATGGCGTTATCTACAGGGGGCTGTATGGCGTTATCTACAGGGGGGGGCTGTAAAAAAGGCACTATCTACAAGGGGGGGGTTGTGTGACACCCAGGGGAGGGGGGCCCAGTCAAAAGTTTGCTATGGGGCCCAGTCTTTCCTAGTTACGCCCCTGACTCCACAGAACACGTTTCCACCGCTTCAGAGTCCAGTGGTGGCAGCTTTACACCACTCTATCCGACACTTGGCATTGTGCTTGGTGATGTAAGGCTGGCATGCAGCTGCTCGGCGCTTATGCCATGAAGATCCCAGGCTCAGTTTTTGTGCGGTTGTTAATACCAGAGGAGGTTTGTACTCTGCAGTTATTGTGTCAGTAAAGCATTGGCGACCTTTCTGCACTCGGCGCCCCCGCTCTGTAACTTTACGTGGTCTCCACTTCATGGCTGAGTTGCTGCGATTCCTTCCACTTTACAGTAATTCCACTCACAGTTGATGGTGGAATATCTAGGAGGGTAAATTCAGGAACTGACTTGTTACACTGGTGACGTCCTATTACAGGACTGCGCTGGACTTCAGTGATCTCTCTACAACGACCCATTCTATCACTTGTTTATAAAGGCAGAGGCATAGCTAGGTTCTCCAGCACCCGGGGCCCCCCACAACCTCTTTCCCGACATCTCCTTCCCCCTCGCCGTGTTTGTTTTCTCTACCAATCAATGACGTGTCATTTCTTTTCCACATTTCTTTTTATGTAACGCGAGCATAAAAACATTTGTACATTTTACAAGCAAAATATAGTTCTATACACAACACCAGAACCAAGCTCAGTACATATATACAGCACCAGCACAAATACAGCTCAATTTAGTGCAACCCCTGCCGTATAGGTATGTACGGTGTAAAACTACAGCTCCCAGCATGGCCCGAACAATGGTAAGGATATGCTGGGAGATGCCGTTTCACAAAAAATAAATCATATCATAATCATACCACCCATCATCTCGATGCAGATCATACAGTGACTACAGTGCTGATTAGAGGCAGAATGAACATTTACATTAAGTGACGTCTCAGATTCTAGTTCTTTTTCTCCATCCGGTCCAGACCTCTATGATGACTTCTCCCGGTCACAGCCCATTTCTGCAGTTTGCCGCTCAGATGTCTTCAGCTTCTCATTTCTGCACTTATAAATAAATATAAAGTTCTCATTATACCACACACTACGCCCCTAAATATAATAGCGCCATACACTGCACCTCTAATTATAATAGCACCATACAGCGTGTCCCCCCCCCCCACACACACACACACACACACTGTGGCTCCTGTAGATAGTGTCTGCCATAGAGCCCCCTGAAGATAGTGCCCTCGTATAGCCCACCCCTGTATATAGTGTCCCACAAATAGCTCCCCCTATAGTGCTCCACAGATAGCCCACCCCTGTATATAGCCCCCTGTAGATATAGCCCACCCTGTAGATAGTGCTCCACATATAGTCCACCCCTGTATATAGTGCTCCACAGATAGCCCACCCCTGTATATAGCCCCCTGTAGATATAGCCCACCTCTGTATATAGTGCTCCATAGATAGCCCATCCCTGTATATAGCCCCCCCTGTAGATATAGCCCACCCCTGTATATAGTGCTCCACAGATAGCCCACCCCTGTATATAGCCCCCTGCAGATATAGCCCACCCCTGTATATAGCTGCCCTGTAGATATAGTCCACCCCTGTATATGGTGCCCCAAAGATAGCCCACCCCAGTATATAGCCCCCCTGTAGATAAAGGCCCCCCTTGTAGATAAAGGCCCCCCTTGTAGATAAAGCCCCCCTTGTAGATAAAGCCCCCCTGCAGAAAAAGTGCCCCCCCATAGAAAAAGCCCCCCCTGTAGATAAAGCCCCCCTGTAGATAAAGCCACACACTTTTTATTACAATAAAATAAACCATTTATACTCACCTTAAACCCGCTCCCACGCAGTCCGGCAGCCATGGAGATCTGCTCTCTTTTGCGCAGGTCTCCTGGGGGTTGAACGAAGTGTCTATGAAAGGCGCTGATTGGCTGGGCAGGATGACTTTGCCTGTCACTCAGCGCCTTTTATCAACGGAAGCGCGATAGCGCTTCTCTGGTACAAAGGAGCTGGATAGCCGGGAACGGAACGTACCCGGCTATTCATTTCTTCTAATTGTACCTGTGTCTTATAGATACAGGTACAATTCTAGTGCAGGAGGAGGTGGCGCTAGCACCCCCCTCTAAGTTGCGCCCGGGGCACATGCCCCGCCTGCCCCCCCCCCTAGTTACGCCCTTGATAAAGGTGACTGCATGGCGAGTGCTGGATGTTATACACCTGTGGGAATGGGACTGAAAGCTCAGTACTATTACGTCGGGCTGAGCTCATCGTTCGCGCTCAGCTTAGTAATAGTACTGCGGGCATTTAACACAGTGCCATTTTTCCCCAGCATGTGTTTTAGCTGTGATAACTGTTGTTTCCGACAGCAGGCTATCACAGCTCAATACCCCGGGACCAAAAAATATATATATATAAAAAAAACAGTTAGTTTAGGAAGTTGTCATCTAGTTAACTTAGTATTAGGGTTAGTTAGTGTCAGGGAACCGTCAAAAAGCGTAGTTAGGTATAGCGACAGGGAATTTAGCTTTAGGAATGCGTCACCATAGTTAGTTTTAGCGTTAGGGATCCATCACCGTAGTTAGGTTTAGTGTCAGGGAAGCTCGGAATAATCTAGTAAGGTTTAATGTCAGGAAATCGTCGCCGTAGTTAGATTTTGCATCAGGGAAGTAAAAAAATAAAAAATCTAGTTAGGTTTAGTGTTAGGAATCTTCACCCTAGTTACGTTTAGTGTAGGGAAGTCCACTCATTCCAGGGCTGGCCTTAGGCTACAGGGTGCACTGTGCGGAATTGCCCTTTGGTACCCCCCACTCCATTTATCATTGTTATGTATTGTCGGCATTTGGTGCTTTTGTTTGTGCATTTGTCACGCCGAAAAACTTGTCAAAAATGCTTGGTTTAAGCGTCCTATTGACATCAATGGTATAGTGCATACAACACGTTCTGTTAAAAAATGTGTCGCGTAAAAAAGTAGTGTCAGGTCAATTCTTCGGCACGTAAAACGCGCCGAAAATGCGCCAAAATCGCACCTAATTTCTATAGTCAATAGGAGTTCTCATTGAGCGGCAAAAAAACGCGATGAATATGCGTCAAAAGCACCTGTAGTTTAAAAAGAACTTTACAAAAACACTAGTGTTTTTAAGGGTATGTGCACGCACAAAGTAAAAAACTTCTCAAAATACGGAGCTGTTTTCAAGAGAAAACAGCTCCTGAATTTTCAGCCGTTTTTTATTCAAAGTCACCTTTTTCACTGTGTTTTTAACAGCCGTTTTTCTATAGAGTCTATGAAAAACTGCCCCAAAAACAGCTGAGGAAGTGACATGCACTTCTTTTTAGTGGCCGTATTAATAAACGGCCGCGTAAAAAACGCCCTGTTGGAACAGAATGCCGTTTTCCCAATGGGCAGATGTTTGGAGGCGTTCTGCTTCCGATTTTTCCGCTCTTTTGGTAAGGCTGTTTTCACATTACATCCTGCCTGTCCATTTATCATATGCGGCGAAAAAGCTCCTGGCGCACACATTAAATGGACACAAAAAACATGCAGTATCATATTTTTTTTTACTGGACGCCACTGCATAAAATAGCGCAGTCCCACCCGAACTGAGGCTTTTTTAACCTCCATCAGGTGTATGGGACTGTTTACCATACATTCTGGGAGCTTTCACGGCTCATACATTACACGGATGGGCAGGATGTATTGTGAAATTACCTTTAGGCTGAGTTAACACGGGGCGGATACGCTGCGTAAAAGAACGCAACGTATCCGCCCTGTGCGCCGCAGGGAATTTGGGGCGAAAAACCGCACCAAACTGTGGGCCAGTTTCTCGCCTGGAATGTCTGCTGCAGAAACTGCAGCACTTAGCCAGTCTGCTTGCAGGCCGGCCTCCTGGGATGACGTTTCATCCATGTGACCGCCACTACAGCCTGTGATTGGCCTGTGATTGGCGGCAGTCACATGAGATGAAGCGTCATCCCAGGAGGATAAGACACAGATTCCTAGGTAAGTATAATATATTGTTTGTTTTCTGAGTGGCGTTTTTTGCGGCAGGATCGCAGCGACCCCGCCGCAAAAAACACAACTGCTATTTGTTGTGGAGTTTACTTCCTCATTGAATACAATGGGGAAAACACGCAACAAATAAGGCGCGTTTACACAAATACAATTGACATGCTGCGGAATAAAACTCTGCACCGCAGGTCAGTTTTTTACGCTCAGTATTTACGCAACGTGTGGATGAGATTTGTTTTATCTCATCCACTTTGCTACTACTGTATTTGCTGCGGATTTTCTGCAACGAATTCCGTTGCGGGAAATCCGCAGTACTTACGCAACGTGTGAACTGACCCTCACTCCGTTTACCCAAAGGCTATCTTTTGTATAACAGGAAAAAATATTAAAACTGCTGTCCACGTGGGCAATGTTGTTACTTTTTATTACTTCTTATTTAACTCACCGTGAAGGCCGTAAAAAAAACATAAATAGCCAAAATCGCTGTCTTTTGTTCACATTAGCTCAAAAAAAATTAATAAAAAATTATCAAAAAGTTGCATGTACCAAAATGTTGTACCAATAAAAGCTACAGCTCGTCCCGCAAAAAATAAGCCCTCACACCGCTTAGACAAACATATAAAAAAAAATTATAAACCTAAAAGACAGAGTCTGTTACACTATTCAACATTGTAGGTCTTCTAAATAGACACACACATTACCTTTACACTTATGTTTACTAAACGCCTTTGTTTTCTTTGCTATCGGTATGCACAAGTTATTAATTATCAGTTATATTAGCGGATATTATATCCACGTCAAATATTGACCTCTTGATCTCATATTTATTGCACACATAGATATAGAACATTTGTTTGATGTATTACAGACATATATGTATTTTAATGTAATTTAATGTATTTCACATTCTGATATGTATATGGTGATTATTGGTACCCTTTCGATCATGTAGTAACCCTTTTTATATATATATATATATATATGTTTTTTATACTTTTATATATTTTTTTACATATATTCTTCTTTTTTGATATGATGTACTAATGTATTTATATATAATTGTATATGTTGAGGTGTTCATATGTATAATTTTTCTGTGCATATATTTATATGGGTTTTTTATTGTTTGTATATATTACCTACACATTTGTATATGAAATCAATTTCTTTGTGTATATGTGTACTTTTCTATATAGACCTTTATGTACATATATTTTTAATTCATATGTTTGTAACTAAATTTATTACTAATATATTGTTTATATGTATGTATATATATATATATATATATATATATATATATATATAATAATAATTTTTTGATGTCACTTTATTTTGTAAGTGTGATGTAGATGTGTATATATATATATATTTAAATTTATTTGCATGCACATCTTGTTAAATAAAACATGTATATTCGTATTTTTGTATAAATTTTGTGTTAACACCATTATGCACATTAATTTGATTTAATTTGTACATGTATGTAATGAATTGTACTTGAAATGTGTATTAATATAATGTGTATGTTCTAATATACCAAACATCATAATAGGGAAAGCAATAGGGACAGATAAACAAACCATAAGTATGATGCACGAATGATTAATGTTTCCTAAATTATTTATTTATTTGCGCACTTCCTAAAGATGTGTTCCAATTTTTGCTCATATATACCTTGACATATATGTAACATTGTGTACAAACTTATTTCATTGTACTGTGACATATATGGGTCTCTGTTGCCGTTCCCCTCCTTCATGATGCGCATGCGTGGCCTGTCAGTCCGGGTCTCTGCATTGTCAGCCGGATTGCACCGCGGGACATGTGATTTGTGTCTTCCGGGTCCTGGCACAGTGCTCCGGATGTTGACACATCGGACCTTCAGTCCGGGTCTCTGCATCCGCGGCCGAGCTGTGCTGCGGGACACGTGACTTACGTCTTCCGGGCTCTGCTCCGTGCCCCGGATGTTGACACGCTGGACTGGTTGATTGTGGCACACTATTTACATCTTTAGTAGCTGCAGCTGCTTTCCCCCGTTTATGATTGGTTCTTCTATGTTTAAATGGCTCTGTATTGCTCTCTGACACCACCCCCAGACGAAGGCTCCAGGGCTGAAACGCGCGTCGGGGTTGATGCCAGACAGTGCTGACTGTGACATGGGTAAGGTGCTCTATTTCAGAGCTATTTACATATAGGCTCTATTCTGCCTCCCTTGCTGTAATTTCTGTATACACACCTATTGGTGTTTATTCATTTAGGTGTAATTGGTTGCTGTGTTTGGACTCCTGCATCTAGTCATGACTTAAATGTGCCACACATTTGTGGTTTTTGCCTAATAATCTGGATGCAGGACATTATGCTCCACAGCTCCACCTTATACTACTAACAATATTTAAATATTTATTTATACAGTGTTATTCAGGTTTCCATTTTTCATTCAATATTTCATGTATCATTGTCTGGCATCCTCTCATACTGTGGTTATCATCTCTAACTTTTAATGTGTTTGTTGTTATTTGTCTTAATAAAAACTTTCAACTTTTTATTCATCTTCGGTGTGTCAGACTCCGTCTTTTAGGTTTATAATTCATTTAGAGGGTATCTTCACCGTTACCATTAGAGATGAGCGAACTTATGAAAAGTTCGGTTCGGCAAGTTCGCCGAATTTCGTGCAAAAGTTCGATTCGGACCGAACTAGTTCTGACCGAACCTGTAATACAAGAAAGCCCCTAAAAATCGTGTATAACACTGTTTTAAAGCCCTAGAAGCCCTGTATAACACTCTTAGGTCACCCATGAGTGTATCCAAGTACTTTTGAGCTGTCTTTAATGCAAAGTTGGTGTCAAAGTTACGCCAACATGTATGGCTCTAGGAAAACGGATGGGACACGGAGATAACTAACAGAAACCACTGCACTTGTGCATGTTGTATGCTTAATGCATTGTTAAAAAAGGTACAAAAATTAACCATTTTAGGCGGCAGATGCCTGCCAGGGTTCATACATATAAGGTGGTAAACGAAGAAGCATTGGCTTTTGACAAGCCCTCCAAAAATTGACCCTTTTTATTGGCAGATGCCTGCCAGAGTTCATACATATAAGGTGGTAAAAGAAGAAGCAATGGCTTTTGACAAGCCCTCCAAAAATTGACCCTTTTTATTGGCAGATGCCTGCCGAGGTTCTTCCATACATGGATGTAAAAGCATTAAAGCAACAAGCAATGGCTTTTCACAAGCCCTCCAAAAATTGACCCTTTTTATTGGCAGATGCCTGCCGGGGTTCTTCCATACATGGATGTAAAAGCAACAAGCAATGGCTTTTGACAAGCCCTCCAAAAATTGACCCTTTTTATTGGCAGATGCCTGCCGGGGTTCTTCCATACATGGATGTAAAAGCATTAAAGCAACAAGCAATGGCTTTTCACAAGCCCTCCAAAAATTGACCCTTTTTATTGGCAGATGCCTGCCGGGGTTCTTCCATACATGGATGTAAAAGCATTAAAGCAACAAGCAATGGCTTTTCACAAGCCCTCCAAAAATTGACCCTTTTTATTGGCAGATGCCTGCCGGGGTTCTTCCATACATGGATGTAAAAGCATTAAAGCAACAAGCAATGGCTTTTCACAAGCCCTCCAAAAATTGACCCTTTTTATTGGCAGATGCCTGCCGGGGTTCTTCCATACATGGATGTAAAAGCATTAAAGCAACAAGCAATGGCTTTTCACAAGCCCTCCAAAAATTGACCCTTTTTATTGGCAAGGGTGAGTAGTAGCAGCACATTAAAAGACACTGGACGACAGTCACAGGACAAAGCCCTGTGGTGGGGCAGGCCTGCTTGTAGCAGACGGGCGGCAGTGGAGGTGTATTGGTGGTAGTAGAGGTACTAGCCAACACAGACAGCAAGGGTGCAAGCAGTAGTAGCAGTAGTAGCAGCACATTAAAAAAAAGAGACTGGACAGTCACAGGAGGACAAAGCCCTGTGGTGGGGCAGGCCTCAGGCCTGCTTGTAGCAGACGGGCGGCAGTGGAGGTGTATTGGTGGTAGTAGTCGAGGTAGCCAACACAGACAGCAAGGGTGCAAGCAGTAGTAGCATGACCTGCCTAAGTAGAGTCGTGTATTAATGAACCTTCCCTTACCCATCCTATCCCTCCACCCCCACCTTTAGAAAAGACACATGACACCGAGGTTAGATGTGAAATGGCCACAGCAGCCGTTTATTAATTTCACAGTTTTATAAAAACAATTTAAATCCGAAACATTCGGATAACTAGTTAGGAATCCACCAGAGAATTCCTTCTAATAATTCACATGACCCAACATGGGTCAGAATCGTAAATAACAATTTAACGTTAACATTAACCCGAGCAGAGGAAGTCCTTGAAGCCCTTTCAGCTATTCCTTTTATTTAAGAACACACCGAGTTAGCCATCTGCAAACCACCAATTACCTCCAGCCGTAAACCAGCTCGGAAGCACCGTTCACCTCTGCAGATGGCTCCAACCACTAGAAGTCCACTTCAAAGGGATAACACCCGATGAAGCCCTCAAGTGATATACCGACCACTAGAAGTCCACTTCAAAGGGATAACACCCGATGAAGCCTTCAAGTGATATACCTTCCACCAGAAGACCACTTCAAAGGGATAACACCCGATGAAGTCTTCAACCATGTACCTTTTTTGGGGGACGCATACCCCCGATGCGACCCCCCCACCATTTTGTACTGACTGGCCTCAAGGACTCCCCCCGCCACAGCGAAACAGGCCTTGACCACCTTAAGCCTGTGAGTTCCGCCACACCACCACCGCCCTTTCTATTCCTTCTGCTATCGCCAAACTCCAAAGATCAATGCCAACCTCGGTCAGATGAACCCCATCACTCCTCCAGAAGTTCCCCACTCCTGACTCCAAATCCCTGTGCCGCACACAAATGCCCCCGTTTCTTGCTACAAAATGGGACACCGCCCTATTAACTTTAATGCGAGCCTTATTGACTCTCTCCACTGACCTAGCCAACCGCCAATGTTTCCTCGGGACTATGTCCGACCACACTATCACCAACTTGGGATAAGAAACCCACAAACACAACATATCGTGTTTGATATCCCGCACCAACTCACGAAAGGGGCGGACTCCTAAGTCATTCCCACCCACGTGCAACACTAAGACCTCCGGAACCCTATCAAGCCGGGCATATGTCTGGAATTCCGCCAACACCCTGCTCCATGACATACCTCTAAATCCCAGCCAATGCACAACCGCATCCTGTCGCGGAATGCGCAACTGGCGACCGTCCGGGCGGACGTCCGCCCTCAAAACCCCCCAGTGCACGTAAGAATGACCCAGCAACCACACCAAACACGGAGGCGAATCTGAAACGGAAAAAACAATTAGACACCACCATATAACATTTCTTAAGCGTTAACAACAAACCTCATAACAAATGGGGGCGGACATAGGACTTGAATCTGTTGGACTCCCAACGACCAATGTGCCGCACACCTTCGTCATCCAACCCCCAGCGCCCCGCTTCAGTTGCTGCGCCAATCCTGAAGGAATGAGATGAATATGAGCCCGCCGCGACACCAACCGCCGTCAGACATTTTTTAAATACAGCTCCAAACTGAAACCTTGACAAAAACGACCCGTCCACATGACGTAACAGAGGCAAATCTGGAGACCCCGCTCGCGGCTTAAAACCCTGCATGCACTCTACGGGGCACATAACCGACCCCGGAAGGGCGAACAAAACTATCAGCTTACCCTTCCCTAATTGGTCAGTTTTTGACCGACGCAACCATACCTCCAGCCGATCTGCGAATAAGCTCACTTCCCCAGATCTCAGCCCCCCTGCCTGTTTTGTACTTGGCGACACCAACTCACCTACTCTAAATGCCCCAAAGAACGCTAACGAAAAAGCCAACCGAAACAAATCCCTTTCGTCTGAAGAACGACAAACCGATGCTAATGAACCGCCCAACGAGCTAAGCAACGCAAACGACACAGGCCTTCTACTATCCGCCTCCACTCTACCTCGGCGCAACCCCTTCAAAGCCTGTAGCACCAAAAATTCCTTAGATACATCCTGCAAGCCTCGTAACTTAAAACCAAACGCCACCGCAGATATGAACCGGTTCACCTTTGCCACTGAAAACCCCGCCTCCCAGGTGTCCCCTAACCAGTACAAAAGTGCCACCAACCTGTCTCTATCCGTATTGACGTCACCCAACTCTCTTACCCACTCCTCCCACTGCCTCCAAGAAGCAGAATAAGCACTCCACGTCGTGCGCGCCAAAGACCTTTGTACCAGTTGTTCTACGGGACCGAGACCAGATCCCAAAGATGTTCCGGACAAGCCAAACCGAGACGTTCCGCTCCCGGTGCCAATTGCCGAAACCGATCCCACTGCGAGCGAGAAAGAGCATCAGCGATACAATTCCGTACCCCCGGCACATGCACCGCCACCACCCACGCGTTCAACGACAAACATACCAACACTAAATGTCGCAACAATTGAACTACCGGAGGAGAGGACGCCGTGATGTTATTAATGGCCAGCACCACCCCCATGTTGTCGCAGTAAAAACGAACCTTCTTATCCCTGAGCCTGTCCCCCCAAATGGTTGCCGCCACCACGATGGGGAACAGCTCGAGCAGGGCCAGATTCCGCGTGAGTCCGCTGGACACCCAACTAGCCGGCCATTGACCTGCGCACCACGGACCTCCCCCGTAAGCTCCAAAACCGCCCGCCCCAGCCGCATCCGTAAAAATATTCAAATCACTCGTATCCTGCGCTGGGGCCATCCACAGCGAGCGACCATTGTACTGGCCCAAGAAGTCATCCCAAACCTGAAGATCAGCTCGGTGCTCCTCCTTGAGCCGCACAAAATGATGCGGTGCACGCACTCCCGCCGTTGCCGCTGCCAACCGTCTACCAAACACCCTCCCCATTGGCATAATCCGGCAGGCGAAATTCAACTTCCCCAGCAGCGACTGAAGCTCCCGCAGCGTCATTTTCTTCAGTCTACAAGCCCGCCGTACCTCCAGCCTCAAAGCACCCAGCTTATCCGCAGGGAGACGACACTCCATTGCCACCGAATCTATTTCAATTCCCAAAAAACAAATCGTCGCTACTGGGCCCTCCGTTTTTTCTGGCGCCAAAGGGATCCCAAAATCCCTCGCCACCTTCTGTAGTGCATAAAGCAAATTACCGCAAACCGGCGAACCCCCCGGGCCAACGCACAAGAAATCATCTAAGTAATGGATCAACGAGTCGACCCCGGATACTCCCCTCGCTACCCACTCCACGAAGCTACTAAACGCCTCGAAGTATGCACAAGAAAGGGAACACCCCATCGGAAGGCACCGATCCACATAAAAAGCCCCATTCCAAAAACAGCCCAACAGCCGTTGGCTTTCTGGATGCACTGGCAACAACCTGAACGCCGCCTCGATGTCGGTTTTGGCTAGCAGCGCGCGCGGACCCGCAGCCCGCACTAAACCCACCGCCTTATCGAATGAGGTATAGACTACGGAGCACAACTCGTGATCTATCCCGTCATTTACCGACGAACCCTTGGGATACGATAAGTGTTGAATTAAACGAAATTTTCCGGGCTCGCGCTTAGGAACAATACCCAACGGGGACACAACTAAATCTTTTACTGGCGAATCAACAAAAGGCCCTGACATGCGACCCAACGAAACTTCTTTTAACAATTTGTCCGACACGACCTTGGCATGCAAGTAAGCCGATTTTAAATTCCTCCGCGTAACCGGCACCTCATAAGGAGGCGGGGGAATAACGAAACCAACACGAAAACCCTCGTAAAGCAACTTAGCCGCCGCCCTGTCCGGATACTCATTTAGATAAGGGGCCATCTTTTCCACCCTCACCGGTGACACCCCCTTGACCAGCCGCGGAGGACTGGTTCCCTGACCTCCTTTTTCGCATACATTTCGCCGCCCCGTGTGATGCACCATTACACTCGGAACACACGTGCTTGAACTTGCACGTGGCCCCGAACTTACACTGGCCTTCATTAAATTGCCAGCAAAACCCTGCCTTTCCCCCGCCGCCTTGTCCAACCTGACTAGACTGGCCTCCTTGGCCGGCGCTCCCGGGAAAGGACTGCCTAACCGGAGCCGTAACCCGTAACCAGAGAGCAATATCCTTCTGGTCCCACCGAATCGCCGGCCGAACCGATTTCCGCTGACGGAATTGCTCGTCGTATCGCAGCCACGCCTGGCCCCCATACGCCCTATGAGCCTCCCCAATAGCATCAAAATAACAAAACAACGCCGAACAATTTTCCGGCGCCTTTTCCCCTATCACACTGGCTAATATGGCGAACGCCTGCGACCAATTAACGAACGTCTGCGGGATAAGCCTATACCTCCGCCGTTCCTCCTCGTCCTTTTTACTCTCGTCCCGCTTGCTCTTATCCAAATTAAATTTAGCGAGCGGCAAGAGAGAAAAAATCTCAACATATTCGTCCTTCCAGATCCGCTCACGCACCTCCTGCTTTAAATGCGCCCCCAACGAACCTTCGAAACAAACATACACCTCCCCACGAGCGCGATCATCAATACGCACCCGATCGCCATCTTTTTGCGCCTCGGTCTGTACCGACACCGCGACCGCCTCTCTAACCGCCGTTACGGGCCGCGCTTGTAACAATCCCACTTCCCTGGGACCCTCCCAAACTACCGCCGGGGACACTTCCGTGACTACCGGCGCCACCGCCCTATCTAGGCGCCCGACCAGCTCTCTCAAGCAACCCACTAAGTCTGCCAGACCCGCGCCATCGCGCCCGCCCGCGCCACTACCGGCCACCGATGCGACGCTAGCAGCCCCCCCGCCGATACCCGACATAAAAATCGCTGGATATGACAATGATGGAGTTATACACTCACCGGGCTGCACAGGCGCTGTGTTCCCGTCAGCCGGACCATCCTGACCTCGACGATACGCGTCCAGTTCACCTTCCTCCAGCTCTTCTCTTGCAGACGACTGGCCTTCCCACCGACATCTTCGGAACGGAGATGATGAAGTGCTGACCGATGGGCCGGCAACCTGCCGCCCGACCGCTGGAACCCAGACTTCCGACCGGACCTGTTGCCTCGTCGTCGCTGTAGATCTAGGCGTCCGACTCGATGATCCTGAAGAAGCCTGCCCCCTGGCCGGAACATCACCAGGCGGGGCGGCCGTACCTTGTCCTCCGAATCTTCCATCCGATGGGGGAGGGGTGACAGGGAGCCCGGCCTGCGACTCCCTGCTTACCGCCGGACCCCGTCGCGGCTTGGGATTCCTGCCAGGACGCAGGGCCTGGGAAGGGGCGGTCCTCCCAGCTGCCTGGCCTGCAGCGTCCGAGATCGGGCTCCCTCTGCGACGCCGTGTCCGCGGGACTGCCTCAGGACTGAGGCGCTCTGGAGGTCGGGACCGCCGGGAGGGACGGGTCGACCCGGCCTGAGTCGCCGTCACCCCCGGCAACGCTCTCAGCCTGCTCCGAGCAGGAGCGGTTGTTGCCGACTCCCCCCCCGCCGCCATAGTAATGCTAGTAAGGGGGCCGGGGAGGGGAGCCTGTCCCCTGCAACAGACCCCGAACGCCGGGCCTGACGTGGCGAAACGGCGTCCGGGATCCTAGTTAATGCAGCCACGGTCTCCTCAAGCCATCCGGGACCGTGGTGCACAGCAGCGGCACGCAGCCGCTCTAATAATACAGCCTCCGACATTGTTATAAGCGCGGGCAACGGGGAGCTTGTATTTCCCTATGTCACTCCTCCCGCTGCTTCCGGCTCAATGCCGATAACAGCGGGAAGCTCCGCTACGGCCCCCTGACTCCTCCTTGTCCCTCCCCTCCAACTCTCCCTCACCTCTTAACCCTTTCCCTACCAGGGAGGTCATGGAGGCTTCCCCCTAAGCCCTGCAAGCTGCGTCCAGCCTCGTCTGTAGTAGCAGCACATTAAAAAAAGAGACTGGACAGTCACAGGAGGACAAAGCCCTGTGGTGGGGCAGGCCTCAGGCCTGCTTGTAGCAGACGGGCGGCAGTGGAGGTGTATTGGTGGTAGTAGTCGAGGTAGCCAACACAGACAGCAAGGGTGCAAGCAGTAGTAGCAGTAGTAGCAGCACATTAAAAAAAGAGACTGGACAGTCACAGGAGGACATAGCCCTGTGGTGGGGCAGGCCTCAGGCCTGCTTGTAGCAGACGGCAGTGGAGGTGTATTGGTGGTAGTAGAGGTAGACTAGCCAACACAGACAGCAAGGGTGGTAGACTGGTAGTAGCAGCAGCACATTAAAAAAAGAGACTGGACGACAGTCACAGGACATAGCCCTGTGGTGGGGTAGGCCTGCTTGTAGCAGACGGGCGGCAGTGTAGGTGTATTGGTGGTAGTAGAGGTACTAGCCAACACAGACAGCAAGGGTGCAAGCAGTAGTAGCAGTAGTAGCAGCACATTAAAAAAAAGAGACTGGACAGTCACAGGAGGACAAAGCCCTGTGGTGGGGCAGGCCTCAGGCCTGCTTGTAGCAGACGGGCGGCAGTGGAGGTGTATTGGTGGTAGTAGTCGAGGTAGCCAACACAGACAGCAAGGGTGCAAGCAGTAGTAGCAGTAGTAGCAGCACATTAAAAAAAGAGACTGGACAGTCACAGGAGGACAAAGCCCTGTGGTGGGGCAGGCCTCAGGCCTGCTTGTAGCAGACGGGCGGCAGTGGAGGTGTATTGGTGGTAGTAGTCGAGGTAGCCAACACAGACAGCAAGGGTGCAAGCAGTAGTAGCAGTAGTAGCAGCACATTAAAAAAAGAGACTGGACAGTCACAGGAGGACAAAGCCCTGTGGTGGGGCAGGCCTCAGGCCTGCTTGTAGCAGACGGGCGGCAGTGGAGGTGTATTGGTGGTAGTAGTCGAGGTAGCCAACACAGACAGCAAGGGTGCAAGCAGTAGTAGCAGTAGTAGCAGCACATTAAAAAAAGAGACTGGACAGTCACAGGAGGACATAGCCCTGTGGTGGGGCAGGCCTCAGGCCTGCTTGTAGCAGACGGCAGTGGAGGTGTATTGGTGGTAGTAGAGGTAGACTAGCCAACACAGACAGCAAGGGTGGTAGACTGGTAGTAGCAGCAGCACATTAAAAAAAGAGACTGGACGACAGTCACAGGACATAGCCCTGTGGTGGGGTAGGCCTGCTTGTAGCAGACGGGCGGCAGTGGAGGCGTATTGGTGGTAGTAGTCGAGGTAGCCAACACAGACAGCAAGGGTGCAAGCAGTAGTAGCAGTAGTAGCAGCACATTAAAAAAAGAGACTGGACAGTCACAGGAGGACATAGCCCTGTGGTGGGGCAGGCCTCAGGCCTGCTTGTAGCAGACGGCAGTGGAGGTGTATTGGTGGTAGTAGAGGTAGACTAGCCAACACAGACAGCAAGGGTGGTAGACTGGTAGTAGCAGCAGCACATTAAAAAAAGAGACTGGACGACAGTCACAGGACATAGCCCTGTGGTGGGGTAGGCCTGCTTGTAGCAGACGGGCGGCAGTGTAGGTGTATTGGTGGTAGTAGAGGTACTAGCCAACACAGACAGCAAGGGTGCAAGCAGTAGTAGCAGTAGTAGCAGCACATTAAAAAAAAGAGACTGGACAGTCACAGGAGGACAAAGCCCTGTGGTGGGGCAGGCCTCAGGCCTGCTTGTAGCAGACGGGCGGCAGTGGAGGTGTATTGGTGGTAGTAGTCGAGGTAGCCAACACAGACAGCAAGGGTGCAAGCAGACAGTAGTAGCAGTAGTAGCAGCACATTAAAAAAAGAGACTGGAGAGTCACAGGACAAAGCCCTCTGGTGGGGCAGGCCTGCTTGTAGCAGACGGCACTGGGGTGGATTGGTGGTAGAAGTAGTAGCAGCTGCAGCACCAACAGCGGCACATTAAAAAAAGAGTGGACAGGACAGAATCCCATAGTAGCAGGCAGCAGTAGCAGGCGGCAGCGGCAGCAGCAGCAGCAATGTCAGATCTAATCAGTGGCATCAGGCACAGGGGTTTTAAAAACCTCACCGATCCACGCTTGATTCATTTTCAGAAACGTGAGATTTTCCAAGCTGTTGGCGGACAATCTTGTTCGCTTAGGGGTGACGAAGCCCCCTGCTGCGCTGAATACCCTCTCTGACGCTACACTGGAGGGTGGACAAGACAGTACACCCATGGCAAACTGGGCCAGTTCTTGCCAATGATCCAATCTGCTGACCCAGAAGTCCATGGGGTCTGGGATCAGCATTTCTGACGGAGAAAGGGCACAGTCCAAGTACGAGTGAACCTGGTTGTTTAGGTGCTGCACCTGGAGATGGTGAACATCCCTTTGGTGACTAGTGCTACGATGTGTGTCAGGTCGGGGTATTGGATGTAAAAATGTTGTCATCATATTTTCCAAACTGAATTGGCTGCTGCTGCTGCTGCTGCCGCTGCTGCCACGGCTGCCGCCTATTGCAGAGGTAGCTCTGCCAGAGGCGGTGGAACGATGAGACAGTGGGGAGCGGAGAGTGGCCCCCCGGTCAGACATGCTTGCAGCGGGTGTCTGCCGTTTGAAAGCCATGACAAGCTGGCTGCATAGCTTCTCTCTATAATAAGCCAATTTTGCCTCCCTCTCGGAAGGCGCAAAAAACTCCCCCATTCTGGCTTTATACCGAGGGTCTAAAAGTGTGGCTATCCAGTAGTCATGTCTTTGCTTCATGCTAACAATACGACAGTCAGCGCGCAAGTAACGAAGCATACAGCTCGCCATCCTGGCCAGCGTTTCAGAGGGCCCGGTTGGTTCCATCTCCGCCCCATACTGCCATGGTTGTCCATCATCAAGGTCGTCGTCAGACTCGTCATCACCACCATCACTGTCATGTTGTGTGGCTGCCTCGTCCCCTATCCCTTCCTGTGATTCCATCTCCAAATCCAGCTCCTCTTCAGGTCCTGTTTCCTCATCCTCCTCCTCCTCCTCCTCCTCAACATCCATAGCCAGATGTGATCCTTCCTCCATCCTTTGCTGAATCATCGCTGTGAGCGTTTGCTCCATAATGAATATCAGCGGCATAACATCGTTCATTCCGGTAGCGTCACGGCTCACAAATCGTGTGGCCTCTTGAAAGGGCCTCAAAACGCGACATGCGTCTCTAACCAGCTGCCAGTGCCTGAGCTCGAAATTACACTGGCTCCAAACGCTGCCCGTCTGCTGCATCAGGAAATCATTCACGGCTTTCCGCTGTTCGTACAGACGGTCCAACATGTGCAGGGTGGAATTCCGTCGTGTTGGAACGTCGCAAATCAGGCTGTGTTCTGGGAGATTGTTTTGACGCTGCAAGTCTAGGAGGGCGTGCTTAAATGCATACGAACGTCTAAAGCGAACGCAAACCCTCCTGGACATGGCCAGCACACCCTTCAAACCAACATATGATTTTAAGAAGCGTGTTATGACCAGATTGATCACATGTGCCATGCAAGGAGCGTGTGTCAGGTGACCTAGACGCAGTGCAGCCACAACGTTCTTGCCGTTATCAGAGACAACATTTCCCAGTGTGAGTTTCAGAGGAGACAGCCAGCGTGCGATTTCCTCCTTGATGCACAGCAGCAGCTCCTGCCCTGTGTGGCTTTTCTCGCACAGGCTCAGCAGGTGTAAGACAGCGTTGTGGCGCTTCACCTTGCACCTATGAAAAGAGGAGGGAGGAGGAGTGGAAGATACGCTGTGTCCTGTCGGGGACGGGAAGACCTCCAAGGAGGAAGGCAAGGAGGAGGAGGAGGAGTAGGAGGAGAAGGATGGTAGGCGCCTGGTGTCCGGAGTTGAACTAGAAACATACAAGCGTGGAGGTGGTAATGCCTGGCATTGCTGCGGTGGTGCATCGGACTGCAAAATATTGACCCAGTGGGCCGTGAAAGACATGTACTGTCCCTGCCCATAGTTGCTTCTCCATGTGTCGACGGTGGCATGTACCCTGCTGCACACGGATAATTGCAAGGACTTGGACACCTTTTCCTCCACATGCTTGTGCAAGGCAGGGACAGCTGTTTTGGAGAAGTAATGTCGGCTAGGTATTCGCCACCTAGGCTGAGCGCACGCGATCAATTGCTTGAAGCCGGCGGAGTCGACCAGGTGGTACGGCAGCGACTGCACCACCAACAACTTAGCCAGGTGTGAATTAAGCCGCACGACAAGTGGATGACTGGGTATATATTGTTGCTTATTGGACAACGATTCCGTAATGGATAACTGACGGGACATAGGAGGAGCACTAGATGACAGTGATGATGATGATGACAACGACATGGTGGATAAGGCCTGGCTACTACTTAGATGACAGGGACTCGGAGCAGCAGCAGCAGCGGAAGAGGGGTCTTCATTAGATCTACATGATGGTGGGGCATGTTGATTGTCCCACATGGCCTTGTGATGCCGTTCCATGTGTTTACGTAGAGCAGTAGTTCCTACATTGCTGCCCTGCCCACGCCTTACTTTCTGCTTGCAGATACGGCACTGTGCCATGTTTTCCTCCTCCGGGAAGGTACAGAAAAATTGCCACACGGCAGAGTACCGTAAAGAGGTAGTACCACGTCCACCACCACCACCACCACCACCACAACCACCCGAGCTTGCCCCTTGTCTGGCAGGCTTTTTTCGGGAGCCTACACCAGCATCTGTGTCGCCGTCACCGGCTCCTGAGCTGACCCTACCGCTGCAACGTTTTGCAGATTGACTTCTGCCCCTACCTCGGCTTGGCTGTTTATCACGTCCAGTGCCGCCACTACTACCCTCCTCCTCTGACGCCGTCATCACCTCGTCACCTGGTTCCCACGTCCTGTCTAAAACAACATCATCATCATAGCCTTCCTCATCATCCCCGCCACTTCTGTCACTGTGTTGTGAATGTGATGTGACATCATGGCGGGCTCCATGCCCCCCCTCATTACTGCGTCTGCCACCACGGCTACCACCACCAACACCCCCACTACCGAAGCTATGCGTCTCGGTCACCGCTTCCACCTCCACCACCGCCGCAACACACTCCGTTGGCTGACTCGCGGAAAACAAATCATCATCATCACTATGTTGTTCAGTATCTTCCTTCGCACCCGAGGAGATGTCTCTTAGGACTCTCAGGAAAGATGGCTTCCCGCTAGGAAGGGGGAGCGAAGACATAGATGATGGAATGGAAACGCTAGAAATACCTATATTACTACTGTCACCGTGCCAAGGAACTGTAGAGGATCTGGAATCCAACGAAACCTGGCTTGAAGCCAGATCGTCAGAGTCTTCCTGCTGAGATGACCGCGAGCCAGCCAACCAGTCCACAATGGCCGTATTGTCTAAAGTAACCCGCCCACCGGAGGAGATGGACAAGTCTGGCTTGCTGATACTACTACGAGCAGGCACATGGCAGCTGCTACTAGTGGAACTGGGCACATGTCTTGTGCCACAAATGCTGCTACAGAAGCGGCCGTACTGCTGACTGCAAGGAGTGAGGGGAGGCCGACATGACAGGATAGGAGGGAACAGGTGAGGAAAGAGTTAAGGTTATGTGCAGGGAATGAAGGGGAGGGGATTGGAAGTGAGGAGGGAGGGGGAGTAGGTCTCGGGCTTCCCGCTGTTTTCCTCAGTGCGAGGGAGACAGTGAGAAGTGAGACATCACAGGAGTCCCGCCCACCCGCCCCTTTTTATTTTACAGATTTTGGAAGGAGAAGTGTGGGTATTGAATGGTGGTTATTGCCTGGTGTAATTGGTGGTGTTTGCATTGTCACGGTGGCTGGCGGGGGGAGTCCTTGAGGTTGGTCAGTAAAACTGGTGGGGGGGTCGCATCAGGGGTATGCGTCCCCCAAAAATAGGTGGAAGGCTTCTTAGGGTGTTACCCCTTTGAAGTGCTTTATGGAAAAGCCATCTGCAAGAAGGTGCCTTCGAGCCGGTTTACGGCTGGAGGTCAAACAAGTGGTGGTGGCAGATGGCTACGTTTTTTATAAGTCGTGGTAACCTCAAGGGCTTCCCCTGGTCAATTATAAGGTGTTATTTATATTGACCCTGTTAAGGGTTTGGTATGTGTATTCTGGTAGAATTTCCAATGTTTGGGAATTCTAAGTTATTTAAAGTTTGGGTTATAAAATTTTCTAATTTTATAAAATTTATAATAAACGGCTGCTGTGGCCATTAAAATCCAACCTGGTGTCGTGTGTTATTATTCTAAAAGGGTAAGGAATAATTATGGATCACTCGACTCTACTTATCCAAGTCATGGGTCTGGCACCAACAGATCCAATATTTGGACTGGAAGAGGAGACGGCATGGGTGTTTCTTCCTCTACCCCGTCCTTTCACAACCTTTTTTTTCCCAGACATTTCAGAGCCCCTTTTAAAAGCGTATTCACACACGGACACTGGCTTGGCAAATGGCAATGAATGAGAATTTCAATCAGCCTCGCTGCAGTGCACTCAGGGAATGCTGGGCCTTGTAGTACTACTAGGCTGCCTGTATGGCAAGTTGGATTGTTATCCTGTTAATAACGGCCAGGGATGAGCCCCTTTTAAAAGCGTATTCACACACGGACACTGGCTTGGCAAATGGCAATGAATGGGAATTTCAATCAGCCTCGCGGCAGTGCACTCAGGGAATGCTGGGCCTTGTAGTACTTCTAGGCTGCCTGTATGGCAAGTTGGATTGTTATCCTGTTAATAACGGCCAGGGATGAGCCCCTTTTAAAAGCGTATTCACACACGGACACTGGCTTGGCAAATGGCAATGAATGAGAATTTCAATCAGCCTCGCGGCAGTGCACTCAGGGAATGCTGGGCCTTGTAATACTTCTAGGCTGCCTGTATGGCAAGTTGGATTGTTATCCTGTTAATAACGGCCAGGGATGAGCCCCTTTTAAAAGCGTATTCACACACGGACACTGGCTTGGCAAATGGCAATGAATGAGAATTTCAATCAGCCTCGCGGCAGTGCACTCAGGGAATGCTGGGCCTTGTAGTACTACTAGGCTGCCTGTATGGCAAGTTGGATTGTTATTCCTGTTAATAACGGCCAGGGATGAGCCCCTTTTAAAAGCGTATTCACACACGGACACTGGCTTGGCAAATGGCAATGAATGAGAATTTCAATCAGCCTCGCTGCAGTGCACTCAGGGAATGCTGGGCCTTGTAGTACTACTACTACCACTACTACAAAGGCTGCCTGTATTGCAAGTTGGATGCAATGGGGATGAGCCCCTTATAAAAGCGTATTCACACACTGGCTGAGTAGTGAGTAGTGGATGAGCCCCTTCGATTTCTGAATTCCTGCCTTTTAGATTACTAAAGCTTTCCCTTACTGCACAGAGATGCTATCCCTACAGCTCCTGTCTGTAAAATGGCCGCTGAGCTCCGTGCATAGACTTTTATTGCAGGCTTGAGCCCGCCCCTATGCTGCCTCCCGATTGGCTGGGAGAGCCGTTTGCAAGGCATTATGGGGTAGCCTGATGTCAGGTGATCTTCTGTAATCCTCCATTTTAGATGTAACATGTGGCAGGCGCCAAAATGTAGCCGGGTTCGGTCAAAACGGGTTCGGCCGAACCCGGTAAAGTTCGGATTCGCTGCGAACCGAACTTTTCCTGAAGTTCGGACCGAAACCGGGTTCGGTTGTCCCGGTTCGCTCATCTCTAGTTACCATCATGCTCATTCAGGGCGTTTAAGTCCTGCTTCCCCTCCTTTCCTCCCCCTTTTTTTCACCTTTAGACACACTCTATATTGATACGAAGATATTTATCCAATCAATGTTCAAATTTTGGGGATTGTGGGGTGGTTGGCTTTGCTCTTTTGGTGTTCTCCATATAGGCATAAAACATATAAAAAAAAGTTCTGTCTCTCAGAATGCGGTGAAACAACATTTTTTTTTTTTTTTTTTAACAAATAGTTCCCTTTGTAAAAGTAGTAAAATATATGAAAAACCTATATAAATTTGGTATCTACGTAATCGAATTGAGCCGCAGAATAAAGTTAAGTTGTAGTTTTTACCGCCAGTTTCCCAGTACATTATATAGTACTTTAAAGGCTACCAATAGAAACTACAACTCATGCCACAAAAAATAACCACCATCCTATTGACGGAAAAATAAAAAAGTTATGGCTCTAGGAATGCGGATAGTGAAAAACTTATGGAAAAAGCAATAAATGTCTCAGGCCTGAAAGGGTTCAAATAAGAAAGCAGTCCATACTTACCTCTCTCTTCCCAGACGTTCCTGCATTGGGGGCTCCCGTCACCTCTGTTCTCGGTTTGTATACAGAGCGGCTGCAGTGGCGTCATCACGTCGACAGTACATCACCGCTGCAGATGCTCTGTATACAAACAGTGAACAGAGGTGACAGGAGCCGCCAGCGCAGGAACGTCTGGGAAGAGAGAGGTAAGTGTAAGTTCTTTTTTATTTTAACTTCTCCTCTACTGCTTCAACAGGATTTATTTTTAACCCCTTTAATGTAATGTGCACAGGGTCTAAAAAGGCAACAAATGGCAAATGTGCACTATGGAGCAACTGAGCAATGTGCCCATCTGCCATTTATTAACAGTGTCGTTCAGTGCCACCTTGGTGCCCATTTTCAACTTATTGCCCCTTTAGTGTCCTTATGTTCAGTGCCCCCTTGATGCATATTTGCCATTTACTTCCCCTTTAGCACCCTCTGTTACAGAAGAACAATAAATGAGCAATAAATGGCAAATGGGCATCGAAGGGGCACTGAACAGGACACTAAAGTGGCAATAATTGGCAAATGGGCCCCAAGGTGGCACTGAATCCTCTGCCCATTTGCCATTTTTAGGCGCCCCGAGCAGTAGCCGCAGAGCAGGAGAAGTTCACCCACTGGCGTCCCCCTTACAGCATGGCGCCCGGCGCCCTGTGCGACCGCACGTGTCGTACGTAGCTAAGGCCGGCCATGACTCATTCTATATATTTAAAAAAAAAAAAGTTTTGGGTAGTTTAGGTAACAGCCTATTGCTTGTTTTTTTTGCTGTATACACAATACACGTGTCTGAGCACATAAATAATAAAGCTGTCCCAAAGGTATTTTTTTTTTTGCCGAAGAGGCCTACGCGTTTCTTGCCTTTGACACAGACTCGTCGGATGGTGAGACTATTTTTTATTTGTCAACCTCCTCATCTAGTGATGAAGAGGACGGACGCCCTAGGAGACGTCCCAGGACCACCACCACAGTTGAAACCCCCAAGAGAAGTGACCGTGCCGCAGTTGAAACCCCTACGTGAAGTAATCCCAATTGCACCCCCACACTAGACAATTATGAGCCCCAAATGCCAGAGTACACGGGCAGCCCGGGGATCAAATTTAATACAGCAGGGCTCAGTGAGATGGACTTTTTCTTCTGCACTTATGACTTTATAGAACTTATGGTGTCCCAGACAAATTTATATGCCCAGCAGTATATTACTAAGAACCCCACATCATTTTATGCCCAATACCACAGGTGGACCGCTGTAGACGCAGCAGAGTTGGGCAAGTTCTGGGGACTTTACATGAACTGTGGACTTCACTTGATGGGGCTTCTGAAAAAAACATCCATTAGGGCCCACTGGAGCACAGACATCTAATACCACACCCTGATGTACCGTATGGCCATGTTCAGGATGCGTTATGAGGCAATATTTAGCTTCTTACATTATGCGGATAATGAGCAGTGCCCACCCCGAGATGACCCCAGTTTTGACCGTTTGTATAAACTGAGACGCCTATTCGACGATTTCAGTGCCGCAATGCCCAAGCATAATTACCCCCCCCCCCCCCGAGAAGTGTTTTGCTATTGATAAGTCCCTGGTACATTTTAAAGGAGGCTTCAATTCCACCAGTACCTGTGAGTAAGTGGGCAAGGTATGGCATGAAGATGTATAAGCTGTGTGCATCAGGGTATACTTACAAATTTGGGGTACATGAAGGGAAGGACACCAGTATTCAGTCCCCAGAATTCCCCCTCCTTACTGGGAGTTAACGCAAAATTTGTGTGGGATTTGGTGCACCCACTGCTGGACCAGGGTTACCACCTTTACCTGGATAATTTTTATTCCAGCATCCCACTCTTCAAGTGCCTCGCTTCCAGAAGTACTGCGGCATGAGGCACTGCTAGAAGAAATCTGAGAGGCCTCACTAGGACACTGCTTGGGCAAACACTCAAAAGGGATGAGACCAGGGCACAATTCAGCAGCAACATATTGTGTGTCAAGTACAAGGACAAGAGAGATGTCCTTGTATTGACAATATGTCATGCCCATGGCCATGGGCCGTCAGGCTCACTCACCTCCTGACGGCCGCAGCCATGGATATGTGAGTGCTGGCCCCCATATCCTCCTCAGGAGACGCCAGCGCTCACTTCCGCTTCTCCCGGCCCGCTCTTAAAGGGCCATCGCGCCCACCTGAATTAAAGTACAAGATTAGCCCATGAGCACCATGGATTATAAGAAGGGCCCAGTCCCTTCCTGCCTTGCCTGAGCTTTGTTGTCGTTACCCTAGTCTGTCTATGCAAATGGTCTCCTAGTGTCTTCCAGTTCCCAGTGTTTCCCGTTCCTGCTACCTGTATCCCGTGCAGTCCTGGTCAAGTACTGTGTTGAGTTGAAGTCGTGCTGTACTGTGTACCACGCCTGTCCTGTACCCACCGTGTCTGGTGTCCGCCTGCTGCCAAAGTCCCTTCCGAGCCTGCCTCGCTACTGTCTGAAGCAACCACAGGTACATCTATACGAACCATAGACTGTTGCCTGTGTCCTGTTGGCCAGCTGCCATACCATTAAGGCGGTACGATCCAGAGGGTCCACGTACCCAATGTGACAGTAAGCTCAGGCCATGGACCCTGCTGGTCAATCCAAGACCATGATGACGTCACAAGAGATGCGGGCGGATATGCTAGACCTCCAGTCTCGACAGGACCAACTCCTGCAGGCTATCATGTCCATGGCCGTGGGCAGTCAGGTTCACTCACTTCCTGACGGCCGCAGCCATGGGTCTGCGAGTACTGGCCCCAGTCTCCTCATCAGGAGACGCCAGCGCTCACTTCAGGTCACCTCGGCCAGGTCCCGTAGGACTTTAATGTATAATTAGCCCATGAGTTCCCTGGACTATAAGAAGGAACCAGCCCCTTCCTCCCATGCCTGAGCATTATTGTCATACCTAAAGTTTGTCTATGCAAATGGTCCCCTAGTGTCTTCCAGTTCCCAGTGTTTCCCGTACTTGTATCTTGTATCCCGTGCTATCCTGGTCAAGTGCTGTGCTCAGCTGTAGTCGTGCTGTGCTGCATACCATGCCTGTCTTGCTATACCATGCCTGCCGTCTGCCTGCTGCCTAGTCTCAGCCGAGCCTGCCTTGCTACTGTCCGAGTTGCCACAGGTACCCTATGTGAACTATAGACTGTGACCTGCGCCCTGTTGGCCAGCTGCCATATCGTCAAGGCGGTATGGCCCAGTGGGTCCACGAACCCAACGTGACAGTACCCCAACGTGACAGTACGCTCAGGCCATGGACCCTGCTGGTCGATCCAAGACCAAGATGAAGTCACAAGCTGCTGTTCCTCCTACTCCACCTCCTGGCAGTGTTGATCCCCATTATTCTTTGCCACTTCCTGACCGCTATGATGGAGACGCAGGTACCTATCAAGGATTTTTTAAACCGTGCCAGATCCACTTCAGTCTCTATGCAAGTGTATTTTCGTCTGACGGCTCAAGGGTCGTTTCTTCATCTCTCTCCTCACTGGCAAGGTCCTTGCATGGGCGAATCCTATCTGGGAGAGACAAGGACTAGAGACCCGTGACTTCCAGGGCTTCCTCCTGACTTATCTCATGGTGTTTGAGGAGCCTGGACGAGTCTCTTCTGCAGCGACTTCCTTGCTAAACCTATGCCAAGGAGACACATCCGTGAGCGAGTACGCCATCCACTTCCGCACCATGGCGGGAGAACTGTTGTGGAACACTGAGGCCCTGGTGGCTACGTTCTGGCAGGGACTGCCTCCTAAGATTAAGGACGAACTTGCCGCCCGAGATCTACCGTCTACCCTGGATCCTTCTGTCGGCCCGGATTGATATGAGGATCCGAGAACGGCTCTAAGAAGCTCGTCGGGAGGGAGGCCTTCCTAGTCCAGCTCCACCCTTGTAGCAACCTCTGCTGTCATCAGATGCCGATCCTCCTAAGGAGTCTGAGAGGATGGACCAGTGTAAGCAATCTACCCAGGAGAAACAACGCAGACGCACTTCGGGACTCTGTCTATATTGCTGCCTCGGAGGCCATCTTGTGTGTCTGTGTCCCCAAAAACCCCAAAGCCTAGTTGGTAGGAGAGACAACTTTGGGTAAAAGAGGACTTCTGTCTAAATTGTCCATACCCGTGACCATAGTGTCTGGCGAGAAAATGCATCTGGTCTCCCTTGTATCTGGACTCTGGATCCGCTGCTAATTTCATTTGTAGAGACCTGGTAGATCTTCGATTACCCACTACCCCTCTGGAGAGGCCGTTGATGGTTGCATCGGTAAATGGACTACCTCTGCCAGACCCAGTTATAGCTGTGACCAAGCCGCTGAGGCTCCAAGTGGGAGCTCTCCACTCCGAGCTGCTATCGTTCTTTGTCTTGTCCAAGGCCGTTAACCCAGTGCTGCTGGGCCTGCCTTGGCTCCGACTACATGCCCCAGTCCTGGACTGGAACTCTGGAGAGGTTCTAAAGTGGGGTCCCGAGTGTCACAATCTGAGGCAGTGTTCGGCTCAGCCTCCTCTGCCTTAGTCATTAGCAGGATTACCTGGTCTTTATGCTGCATTTTCAGACGTCTTCAGTAAGAAGGAGGCGGAGACGCTGCCCCCACACTGGGCGTATGACTGTCCTATCGAGCTGATTCCTGGTGCATCCCTTCCCCGTGGTAGGGTATATCCTCTCTCCTTACCAGAGACTCTGTCCATGTCCGCCTATGTTTAAAAAGAACTTGGAGCGGGGCTCCATACGGAAGTCTTCCTCCCCGGCAGGAGCCGGGTTCTTCTTTGTCAAGAAAAAGGATGGTTCTCTGCTTCCCTGTATTGACTACCGGGGTCTCAACCAGATCACGGTAAAAAATAAGTATCCATTGCCATTGATCTCAGAACTATTTGATCGTAAACTGAAAGGCAAGTTAAAGTGTATGTTCACAAATGCCAGAAGTCTAGCAAGCAAAATCGGGGAGCTGGAGGCCTTGGTACTGGAAGAAAATATAGATATAGTTGGTGTTGCTGAAACATGGCTGGACTCTTCACATGACTGGGCTGTAAATTTACAGGGTTTTACACTGTTTGGGAAAGACAGGACAAATAGGAAAGGCGGTGAGAAGTGATATGAAGGCGAGTGTGAAAGAGACAATAGTGGGTGAATACTGTGAGGAGGATGAAACCTTGTGGGTGGAACTAGAAAGGGAGGTAAACACTGAAAAAATTACTTTTGGTGTAATCTATAGACCCCCCAATATAACTGAGGAGATGGAAGGTCAGCTATATAAACAGATGGAGCGGGCTGCACAGGCGGGTACTGTAGTGATAATAGGAGATTTTAATTTCCGGGATATTAATTGGTGTCATGGTTCGGCTTCAACTGCAAAGGGGAGACACTTCCTCAACATGTTGCAGGAAAATTTTATGGGCCAGTTTGTGGAAGACCCAACTAGAGGTGAAGCTCTGTTGGATCTGGTCATTGCTAATAATGCAGATCTTGTTGGGAATGTCAATGTTCGTGAAAACCTTGGTAACAGTGATCATAATATAGTTACATTTTACCTATACTGTAAAAAACAAACGCAGGCTGGGAGGGCAAAAACATTTAATTTTAAGAAAGCCAATTTCCCCAGGATGATTTTCAAATCTACTCTGGGTAATTTTAGTGCAAAATTTATTCCTATAGGTAACAAGTATAAACGACTAAAATTAAATCCCACATGGCTTACACCTTCTGTGAAAGGGGCAATACATGACAAAAAAAAGGGCATTTAAAAAATACAAATCTGAGGGTACAGCTGTAGCCTTTGTAAAATATAAAGAGCTTAATAAAATCTGTAAAAATGTAATAAAATTAGCAAAAATACAAAATGAAAGGCAGGTGGCAAAGGATAGTAAAACAAATCCCCCAAAAAATCTTCAAGTATATAAATGCTAAAAAGCCAAGGTCTGAACATGTAGGACCCCTAGATAGTGGTAATGGGGAGTTGGTCACAGGGGATTAAGAGAAGGCAGAGTTACTAAATGGGTTCTTTAGCTCTGTATATACAACAGAAGAAAGAGCAGCTGATGTAGCTGGTGTCAGTGCTGTTAATATATCAGTTGATATACTGAATTGGATGAATGTAGATATGGTCCAAGCTAAATTAAATAAAATAAATGTGCACAAGGCCCCGGGACCAGATGGGTTACACCCTAGAATTCTTAAAGAGCTTAGTTCAGTTATTTCTGTCTCCCTTTTCATAATATTCAGAGAATCTCTAGTGACTGGAATAGTGCCAAGGGACTGGCGCAGGGCAAATGTGGTGCCTATTTTTAAAAAGGGCTCTAGGTCTTCCCCGGGTAATTATAGACCAGTAAGCTTAACATCCATCGTGGGGAAAATGTTTGAGGGGCTATTGAGGGACTATATACAGGATTATGTGACAATAAATAGCATTATAAGTGACAGCCAGCACGGTTTTACTAAGGACAGAAGTTGTCAAACTAACCTGATCTGTTTTTATGAAGAGGTGAGCAGAAGCCTAGACAGAGGGGTCGCTGTGGATATAGTGTTTTTGGACTTTGCAAAGGCATTTGACACTGTTCCCCATAGACGCCTAATCGGTAAATTAAGGACTATAGGTTTAGAAAATATAGTTTGTAATTGGATTGAGAATTGGCTCAAGGACCGCATCCAGAGAGTTGTGGTCAATGATTCCTACTCTGAATGGTCACCGGTAATAAGTGGTGTACCCCAGGGTTCAGTGCTGGGACCACTATTATTCAACTTATTTATTAATGATATAGAGGATGGGATTAATAGCACTATTTCTATTTTTGCAGATGACACCAAGCTATGTAATATAGTTCAGTCTATGGAAGATGTTCGTGAATTGCAAGCAGATTTAAACAAACTAAGTGTTTGGGCGTCCACTTGGCTGATGAAGTTTAATGTAGATAAATGTAAAGTTATGCATCTGGGTACCAACAACCTGCATGCATCATATGTCCTAGGGGGAGCTACTCTGGCGGATTCACTTGTTGAGAAGGATCTGGGTGTACTTGTAAATCATAAACTAAATAACAGCATGCAGTGTCAATCAGCTGCTTCAAAGGCCAGCAGGATATTGTCGTGTATTAAAAGAGGCATGGACTCACAGGACAGGGATGTAATATTACCACTTTACAAAGCATTAGTGAGGCCTCATCTAGAATATGCAGTTCAGTTTTGGGCTCCAGTTCATAGAAAGGATGCCCTGGAGTTGGAAAAAATACAAAGAAGAGCAACGAAGCTAATTAGGGGCATGGAGAATCTAAGTTATGAGGAAAGATTAAAATAATTAATCCTATTTAGCCTTGAAAAAAGACAACTAAGGGGGGACATGATTAATTTATATAAATATATTAATGGCACATACAAAAAATATGGTGAAATCCTGTTCCATGTAAAACCCCCTCAAAAAACAAGGGGGCACTCCCTCCGTCTGGAGAAAAAAAGGTTCAATCTGCAGAGGCGACAAGCCTTCTTTACTGTAAGAACTGTGAATCTATGGAATAGCCTACCGCAGGAGCTGTCACAGCAGGGACAGTAGATGGCTCTAAAAAAGGGTTAGATAATTTCCTAGAACAAAAAAGTATTAGCTCCTATGTGTAGAAATTTTTTCCTTCCCTTTTCCCTTCCCTTGGTTGAACTTGATGGACATGTGTCTTTTTTCAGCCGTACTAACTATGTAACTATGTATACGTGGTGCCAAGATTTTTTCCAAACTCGATCTGCGTGGGGCTTACAACCTAATCCGAATTCGCCGGGGTGACGAATGGAAGACTGTATTTAACACCCGTGATGGACACTATGAATATCTAGTAATGCCCTTTGGCCTGTGTAATGCTTTTGCGGTCTTCCAGGAGTTCGTTAACGACATTGTTCGTGACCTCCTCTATGTTTGCATAGTAGTCTATCTTGTTGACATCTTGATTTTTTTCTCCAGATCCTATGACTCATCAGAAACATGATCGTCAAGTTTTGCTACGGTTAAGGGAGAATCGCCCGTACGCCAAGTTGGAGAAGTGCGTGTTTGAGAAAGATGCTCTTCCCTTCCTGGGCTACATCCTCTTGAATCAAGGTCTCAAGATGGATCCTGAAAAGGTAAAGGCCGTTCTGGAATGGCCATGCCCTCAAGGCTTCAGGGACATACAGCGCTCCCTGAAATTCACCAATTTTTACAGATAGTTCATTCCAAACTTCTCCTCACTGACATCTCCTATCTCTAACCTCACCAAGAAAGGCATGAATGCCAAGGTGTGGACTCCAGAAGCGGAAGCATTTAATAGTCTGAAGAGTGCCTTCACGTCAGCCTCTAACCTTCATCATATAGATGTTTCTCTACAGTTCTCATCCAATCTTGATATTCACAGACCACAACCTCACTTATCTCCAGACAGCCCAACGACTGAATCCCCGTCAGGCCAGGTGGTCGCTGTTCTTTTCCCAGTTCCAGTTTGAGCTCCACTATCGTCCGGCCGGGAAAAAATTTTGAGGGCCGATGCCTTGTCCATGCCGTTCGAGACAGAGGACACTATGGAGTCTCCACAGAATATCATTATTCTGTCCTTCATCATCTCTGTCAACCTTCTGCAAGTTAGAGACATTCACCTGGGTAGGACTTTTGTGCGTCTGGCAGACAGAAGAAGAATCCTCCACTGGGGACACAGTTCCAAACTGGCAGGTCACGTGGGTGCCCGTAATACCCGAGACTTGATTGCTCGTCAGTTCTGGTGGCCCACGCTGCCCAAAGACATCGCAGACTTTGTCTCCTCCTGCACGGTGTGCGTAGCAAATAAAGTTGACCACTCCAAGCCGGCGGGCCTGCTCCAGCCGCTGCATGTGCCCGATGCCCCCTGACAACATATTGCTATGAACTTTGTCACGGACCTGCCTCTCTCTGCTGGTTGCAGTACAGTCTGGGTGGTGGTGGACTGATTCTCTAAGATGGCTCATTTCGTTCCACTGACCGGCCTACCATCCGCTTCCCGACTGGCCAATCTCTTCATCCAACACATCTTCCGTCTGCACGGCTTCCCTCTGCATATTGTGTCGGATTGGGGGGTTCAGTTGACCTCAAAGTTCTTAAGAGCCATCTGTGGACTCCTTGGTGTGAAGTTGTACTTTTCCTCTGACTACCATCCCCAGTCCAATGGTCAAGTCGAGAGAATAAATCAGATTATGGAGAACTATCTACGACACTTTGTCTCCAGGCAGCATGATGACTGGGTGCAACTGCTTCCTTGGGCTGAATTCTCCTACAGCAACCACACTAGTGAGTCCACCGCTAAGAGTCCATTCTTCATTGTCTATGGCCAACACCCACGAATACCTCTCCCGTTTTCCACTACGTCCCAGGTGCCTGCAGCTGACTCTGCATTCAGGGACTTTCTACAAATCTCGCAGCAGACCGGATCTTCTATTCTGCTGGCGGTCGACCGCATGAAAAGAAAGGCAGACACAAGAAGACGAGAGCCTCCCCAGTTTCTTCCAGGCACTAAGGTCTGGCTGTCTTCTAGGAATATCCGGCTGAGGGAGCCATCTTACAAGTTTGCTCCCGGGTTCCTTGGACCCTTCGAGATATTACAACAAATCAACAATATCTCCTACAAGCTTCGGCTACCTCAACCCTCAAGATCCCCAACTCCTTCCATGTCTCCCTGCTGAAGCCGGTGATCTTGAACCGCTACTTCAAGGCTTCCACTCCTGCAGTGGACTTTTGAGGTTAAGGAGATCCTGGACACCAAGAGAGTGGGTGGAAGAACCTTTCATTTGATGGATTGGAGAGGGTTTGGTCCTGAAGAGAGGTCCTGGGAGCCAGAGGAGGACCTCAACGCTCCTACCCTTCTGAAGAAGTTTCTCTCTCGCTCTGGCCCCAAGAGGAGGGGGCGTAAGAGGGGGGATACTGTCATGCCCATGGCCGCGGGCCGTCAGGCTCACTCACCTGCTGACAGCCGCAGCCATGGATCTGTGAGCACTGTCCCCCATCTCCTCCTCAGGAGACGGCAGCGCTCACTTCCGCTTCTCCCCGCCGGGACCAGTAGGGTGCGCGCGCACGCTCGTGCCCGCTCTTAAAGGGCCAGCGTGCGCACCTGAATTAAAGTACAAGATTAGCCCATGAGCACCCTGTATTATAAGAGGGGCCCAGAACCTTCCTGCCTTGCATGAGCTTTGTTGTCGTTACCCTAATTTGTCTATGCAAATGGTCTCCTAGTGTCTTCCAGTTCCCAGTGTTTGCTGTTCCTGCTACCTGTATCCCATGCTGTCCTGGTCAAGTACTGTGTTGAGTTGAAGTCATGCTGTGCTGTGTACCACGCCTGTCCTGTTACACCACGCCTGGAGTCCACCTGCTGCCAAAGTCCCTTCTGAGCCTGCCTCGCTACAGTCTGAAGCAAGCGCAGATACACCTATACAAACTATAGACTGTTACCTGTGCTATGTCGGTGTACAGGCCAGAGGGGAACTTTCCCAGAATTTCAAGCAATGGTTATCAAGAACCTAACTTTTAGGGACCAGGAAGGGGGGGGCACCTAGTACTTCTGGAAGCGAGGCCACACGCATTGTACCTGATCCAAACTTTCCAGGAGAAGTTCCCCAACCTGCCATGAAGCGTTAATATCAAAAGAGGTACATAGTCTGCTCAAAGAGTGGGATAAGGAAGGAAACAATATACCAATGTGACACGTATTCTGAAAAACCAGGGTTCAGTATAAAAGAGTGTTTTAAAATTTATCAGACATCCCTTGATTTTTAATTTACCCCAGTTTTATTTACCCTGATGCACTCAGCACATCTTATCCCCCTCATCTTTCCCTTCTGAGCCGTGCCGTGTGCCCAGGCTGCAGATAACCACATGTAGGGTATTGCCGTACCCGGGAGAACCCACATTACAGTTTATGGGGTGTAGGTCTCCGGTGGCACATGCTGGGCACAATATATCGGACACTGAAATGGCATGTATGTATAAAAAATTGCAAATCTCACTCTGCACCATCTGCTGCGCATTATCTTTTACACAGTACCTGTGGGGTCAAAATGCTCACTACACCTCTAGATGAATGCCTTAATGGGTATAGTTTTTAAAATGGGGTCACTTCTTGGGGGTTTCAATTCTACTGGTACCTCAGGGGCTTCTGCATACATGACTTAGCACCAGAAAAGCTCCAGCAGGCCAAATGGTGGCCCTTCCTTTCTGAGCCCTCCCATGGGCTCAAATGGCAGTTTATCACCACAAATGAGGTATTGCCGTCCTCAGGAGAAATTGAGCAACAAAATGGGGTTGTTATGTCTTGTGCAAATAAGAAGTTTTGAGCAAAAACTACGTCTCATTGAAAAAAAAAAATATTTTATTTACAGCCAAATTCAAATAAAATCTGTGAAAAAACTGTCAAAATGGTAACAACACCCATAAATGAATTCATTGAGGGGTGTAGTTTCCAAAATGGGTTATTTTTAAAGAGGCTCTGTCACCAGATTTTGCAACCCCTATCTCCTATTGCAGCAGATCGGCGCTGCAATGGAGATAAGAGTAACGTTTTTTGTTTTTTTTTTAAAACGAGCATTTTTGGCCAAGTTATGACCATTTTTATATTTATGTAAATTAGGCTTTCTAAAGTACAACTGGGCGTGTTTAAAGTAAAAGTACAAGTGGGCGTGTATTGTGTTCGTTACATCGGGGCGTTTTTACTTCTTTTACTAGCTGGGCGTTGTGTATAGAAGTATCATCCACTTCTCTTCACAACGCCCAGCTTCTGGCAGTGCAGACACACAGCGTGTTCTCGAGAGATCACGCTGTGACGTCACTTCCCCAGGTCCTGCATCGTGTCAGACGATCGAGGACACATCGGCACCAGAGGCTACATTTGATTCTGCAGCAGCATCGGCGTTTGCAGGTAAGTCAATGTAGCTACTTACCTGCAAACGCTGATGCTGCTGCTGAATCAACTGTAGCCTCTGGTGCCGATGTGTCCTCGCTCGTCCGACACGATGCAGGACCTGGGGCAGGAAGTGAGTGACGTCACAGCGTGATCTCTCGAGAACACGCTGTGTCTTTGCACTGCCAGAAGCTGGGCGTTGTGAAGAGAAGTGGATGATACTTCTATACACAATGCCCAGCTAGTAAAAGAAGTAAAAACGCCCCGATGTACGCACATAATACACGCCCAGTTGTACTTTTACTTTAAACACGCCCAGTTGTACTTTAGAAAGCCTCATTTACATAAATATAAAAATGCTCATAACTTGGCCAAAAATACTCGTTTTAAAAAAAAACAAAAACGTTACTCTTATCTCCATTGCAGCGCCGATCTGCTGCAATAGGAGATAGGGGTTGCAAAATCTGGTGACAGAGCCTCTTTAAGGTTGTTTTCTATGTTTTGGCACCACAAGATCTCTTCAAACCTGACGTGGTGCCCAAAATATATTTGAATAAAAAAAGGGGCCCCAAAATCCACTAGGTGCTCTTTTTGCTTCTGAGGCCTGTGTTTTAGTCCAGTAGCACACTAGAACCACATGTGGGATATTTCTAAAAACTTCAGAATCTGGGCAATAAATATTGAGTTGCGTTTCTCTGGTAAAACCTTCTGTGTTACAGTAAAAAATGGATTAAATTTGAATTTCTGAAAGAAAAATAAAATTTTGCAAATTTCACCTCCACTTTGCTTTAATTCCTGTGACGCGCCTGAGGCTGGGTTCACACAAGCACATTAACGTCCGCAATGGAAGGACGTATTTTGGCCGGAAGTCCCGGACCGAACTCAGTGCAGGGAGCCGGGCTCCTAGCATCATAGTTATGTACGATGCTAGGAGTCCCTGCCTCTCTGCAGGACAACTGTCCCGTACTGTAATCATGTTAAGAAACTTTTTACATGCTGTTTTGAATACTTTGAGGGTGTCTGGTTTTTAAAATGCGGTGACTTATGGGGGTTTCTAATACATAAGCCCCTCAAAGCCACTTCACAACTGAACTGGTACCTAAAACATGGCTATTGAAATTATCTAGTAAATATAAAAAAATTGCTGTTTATGTTCTAAGCCTTGTAACGTCCTAGAAAGATAAAAGTATGTTTAAAAACCGATGCAAACATAAAGTAGACATGGGAAATGTTAATTAGTAACTATTTTGTGTAGTATAAACATCTGTCTTACAGGAAGATACATTTAAATTCTAAAAAATGCTCATTTTTCAAAATTTTCTCCAAATTTTGCTATTTTTCACAAATAAACACTGAATATATCGACCATATTTTACCACTAACATAAAGCCCAATGTGTCACGAGAAAACAATCTCAGTATTGCTTGGATTAATAAAGCCATTCCAAAATTATTACCACATAAAGTGACACGTCAGATTTTAAAAATGGGCTCTGAGCCTTGAGGGCGGCCCAAACTAGGCTGCGTCATTAAGGGGTTAAGAGGGGTGTCCCAATACTTTTGTCCTTATAGTGTAAGTGGAGAGAAAACCATGCACTGATATTAGGATGTGACATTAAACACTGGAATAATAATGCAGTCGCGTAAATGTCATGACCGTTAATGGATGTACAAGTAAAAAGTCATAGGAGAATTATGCATTTTAGACAGAGTTATCTTCTTATTATAAAATCCATCAGTGATAATCGAGGCCACTTTCTATGAGGTGTTTTATTGTTGCTACTTAGATGAAGTGATTCCAGATACTGCATTTTTAGTTCTACTCTCGGCTCCATATTACTATGTTTCCTTCTAAAAGCCACTTATTACAAGAAAAGCCAAATGTAATATTTTTCTCACTAGGAGACCTTCACCTAGTCAGTCACCGCCAGAGAATACTACACCGACCAGTACGTCAAAGCACAGCAATGTGCCCATTACTCCAAACTAGCACTCTAACTGGAGATGAAGTCCACCTCGTCTGTATTTATCTCTTATTTTTAAGGTTTGCACTTATATATATATATATATGTAGCAACCTGTACGGAGAGTCAAGACGGTAATTTACCTTGGTGGCAGAGCAGAAATTCATAACATCATTTTGGAAAGAGAAGTGGCTTTTGATAGAGCACTTTTCCTTTGGAGTAAAGGTATAAGCTTTAATGGGGTTTTTCAATCCTAAGAAATTGATGGCCTATGATCAGGATAACCACATCGGGCATATATCTTGATCGCTGGCATGCGGTCGGTTTCTTACTGGGGAATTGTTGTTTTAAATGTAATGGTATCATGGTGAAAAAAGGGTATTTATACAAATATTTAAATAAAATTGATTTTAAAAAAATTCAATTTATTTAAAAAAATTGTTAGAAAGAAATGGTTAATAAATGATGTGTCTGACCCCAGTGTCACCCCAAGCACCGTCTCGTGTGGTTATGTTATGGTTGCATGGTACTTCCACAAGGTGTTAAAGAATACTGGTAATAAATCTGCTGGCCCAGCATCAGGAAATTACGTAGTCACGCTGCAACATTCTGGCGCTGTTATGGTACAGCATAACAATTGCAAAGACGGCGTCCAGGGCGTGTATCCTGGCATCAAGTAATTTAGACCACCATTAAGCCAACTATTATCCACAGCACCTGTTATAAATAAAAGTAACTTTAAAGGGCAATACACAGCAGTAGAACTTAACATGACAGATGAGACAGGCCATTCTTCTTCTGCAATGCCACCTAGGGAAGGAAAACAATATAAGCAGCACATAATTAAAGGCACAGAGCACAAAATAAATGAACCATATTATGTCCCCTTTAAGAGTTAGAGATTCCCCATTGTACTATTACATACGGTCTATTAGATTGCATGTGAGGGAGTAAGTTAATGAATTTCATAGCTCACAATTACTAATGGAGTGTTACAGAAACTTATCGGGGTGCTCAATGCTGAGTTATTACAGAGCAAGGCACCCATACACTAATATTGCACAGAAGGTCTTTGCTGTCTGTGTGCTCCGGCCTCACAAGTTTCTTTGTCAAAGTTAATTCCTCCACCCTCATGAATGCTGCAGGGTTTTAAAAAAAATATGAATCAAGGGAAACAGATCATATAAAAATTAGTAAAAAAAAAACCACCTAAACACTAGAGCTTTAAAAGTGTACGTGCTCCTGCTTTACAAAATATCACAGATTAAATCTATGAAAATGGTACTGATGTTTTGTTCCCAATCTATCAGCTCAGTTTAAAGTCTTGTTTTGGGAAGGCCTAATTCTTCCAGTAATGCAGCAGCAGAAATTTAGATTTTTTTATTTCAGGGAACAAGATGTATATTTGTAGAATTTTTCTTATTAAACAGTGCATATTGTTAAAAAATAAATGGGGATGCAAGATCTGTCAGCTCCCCTGTGTGGTGTAGTATAGAAGATCTGTCAGCTCTCCTGAGTGGTGTAGTATAGAGGATCTGTCTGCTCTCCTGTGTGGTGTAGTATAGCGGACCTGTCAGCTCTCCTGTGTGGTGTAGTATAGAGGATCTCTCAGCTCTCCTGTGTGGTGTAGTATAGAGGATCTGTCAGCTCTCCTGTGTGGTGTAGTATAGAGGATCTGTCAGTTCTCCTGTGTGGTGTAGTATAGAAGATCTGTCAGCTCTCCTGTGTGGTGTAGTGTAGATGATCTGTCAGCTCTCCTGTGTGGTGTAGTATATAGGATGTCAGCTCTTCTGTGTGGTGTAGTATAGAGGATCTGTCAGCTCTCCTGTGCGGTGTAGTATAGAGGATCTGTCAGCTCTCCCATGTGTGGTGTAGTATAGTGGATCTGTCAGTTCTCCTGTGCGGTGTAGTATAGAGGATCTGTCAGCTCTCCTGTGTGGTGTAGTATAGCGGACCTGTCAGCTCTCCTGTGTGGTGTAGTATAGAGGATCTCTCAGCTCTCCTGTGTGGTGTAGTATAGAGGATCTGTCAGCTCTCCTGTGTGGTGTAGTATAGAGGATCTGTCAGTTCTCCTGTGTGGTGTAGTATAGTGGATCTGTCAGTTCTCCTGTGTAGTGTAGTATAGAAGATCTGTCAGCTCTCCTGTGTGGTGTAGTATATAGGATGTCAGCTCTTCTGTGTGGTGTAGTATAGAGGATCTGTCAGCTCTCCTGTGCGGTGTAGTATAGAGGATCTGTCAGCTCTCCTGTGTGGTGTAGTATAGAGGATCTGTCAGCTCTCCCATGTGTGGTGTAGTATAGTGGATCTGTCAGCTCTCCTGTGTGGTGTAGTGTAGAAGATCTGTCAGCTCTTCTGTGTGGTGTAGTTTAGAGGATCTGTCATCTCTCCTGTGTGGTGTAGTATATAGGATGTCAGCTCTTCTGTGTGGTCTAGTATAGAGGATCTGTCAGCTCTCCTGTGCGGTGTAGTATAGAGCCCACGTGTCAAACCTGTGGCCCTCCAGCTGTTGCAAAACGACAACTCCCAACATGCCTTAAAATCATGCAGCAACCAGGGAATGCTTGGGAGTTGTAGTTTTGCAACAGCTGGAGGGTCACGAGTTTAACAACACTGGTATAGAGGATCTGCCAACTCTCCTGTTTGGTGTAGTATGCAGGATATGTCAGCTTTCCTGTGTGGTGTAGTATACAGGAGCTGTCAGCTCCCCTGTGTGGTGTAGTATAGAGGCCTGTCAACTCTCCTGTGTGGTGTAGTATAGAATATTTGTCAGCTCTCCTGTGTGGTATAGTATAGAGGATCTGTCAGCTCTTCTGTGTAGTATAGAGGATCTGTCAGCTCTCCTGTGTGGTGTAGTATAGAGGACCTGGCAGCTCTCCAATGTGGTCTAGTATAGAGGATCTGTCAGCTTTCTTGTGTGCTGTAGTATAGAGGATCTGTCAGCTCTCGTATGGTGTAGTATAGAGGAGCTATCAGCTCTCCTGTGTGGTGTAGTATAGAGGATCTGCCAACTCTCCTGTTTGGTGTAGTATGCAGGATATGTCAGCTCCCCTGTGTGGTGTAGTATAGAGGCCTGTCAACTCTCCTGTGTGCTGTAGTATAGAGGATCTGTCGGCTCTCCTGTGTGGTGTAGTATATAGGATCTGTCGGCTCTCCTGTGTGGTGTAGTATATAGGATCTGTCGGCTCTCCTGTGTGGTGTAGTATATAGGATCTGTGGGCTCTCCTGTATGGTGTAGTATAGAGGACCTGTCAGTTCTCCTGTGTGGTGTAGTATAGAGGATCTGTCAGCTCTCCTGTGTGGCGTAGTATAGTGGATCTGTCAGCTCTCCTGTGTGGTGTAGTATAGAGCATTTGTCAGCTCTCCTGTGTGGTGTAATATAGAGCCCACGTGTCAAACCTGTGGCCCTCCAGCTGTTGCAAAACGACAACTCCCAACATGCCTTAAAATCATGCAGCAACCAGGGAATGCTTGGGAGTTGTAGTTTTGCAACAGCTGGAGGGTCACGAGTTTAACAACACTGGTATAGAGGATCTGCCAACTCTCCTGTTTGGTGTAGTATGCAGGATATGTCAGCTTTCCTGTGTGGTGTAGTATACAGGAGCTGTCAGCTCCCCTGTGTGGTGTAGTATAGAGGCCTGTCAACTCTCCTGTGTGGTGTAGTATAGAATATTTGTCAGCTCTCCTGTGTGGTATAGTATAGAGGATCTGTCAGCTCTTCTGTGTAGTATAGAGGATCTGTCAGCTCTCCTGTGTGGTGTAGTATAGAGGACCTGGCAGCTCTCCAATGTGGTCTAGTATAGAGGATCTGTCAGCTTTCTTGTGTGCTGTAGTATAGAGGATCTGTCAGCTCTCGTATGGTGTAGTATAGAGGATCTGCCAACTCTCCTGTTTGGTGTAGTATGCAGGATATGTCAGCTCCCCTGTGTGGTGTAGTATAGAGGCCTGTCAACTCTCCTGTGTGCTGTAGTATAGAGGATCTGTCGGCTCTCCTGTGTGGTGTAGTATATAGGATCTGTCGGCTCTCCTGTGTGGTGTAGTATATAGGATCTGTCGGCTCTCCTGTGTGGTGTAGTATATAGGATCTGTGGGCTCTCCTGTGTGGTGTAGTATAGAGGACCTGTCAGTTCTCCTGTGTGGTGTAGTATAGAGGATCTGTCAGCTCTCCTGTGTGGCGTAGTATAGTGGATCTGTCAGCTCTCCTGTGTGGTGTAGTATAGAGCATTTGTCAGCTCTCCTGTGTGGTGTAATATAGAGGATCTCTCAGCTCTCCTGTGTGGTGTAGTAGAGGATCTGTCAATTCTCCTGTGTGGTGTAGTATAGAGGATCTGTCAGCTCTCCGGTGTGGTATAGTATAGAGGAACTGTCAGCTCTCCTTGCACTAGAACATGATGAGGTTTGCCCTTGTAAGGCAAATGATGGGTAACTCGGTGGCTTGATCTACATTACTTTGGCACTGGGATGGGTGGCCCGGACACAATCTTTGCTAAATTACATGCTGTGCCGTAACAGTGCCAGGGCGATGCAGTGTGACTGCACTGCATCCTGACACGGGGCGGTGCTTATTGTATAAAATAATGCTGTTCCCACCAGTGAGCGTTCAGTGTTTGAGTGGAAAAGGAAGAACCTAGCTATGATATAGAGAGTGAGCTGCTGGAGATGCGATATGCATTAGTGGATGGGCCTGAGTCGTGAGTCTCTTCGTCTCGACACACCTGTGCTCGGCTGTACATGATCCCAGGTCTCACCGTTAGGCCTGATTTACACGAGCGTGTGCGTTTTGCGCACGCAAAAAACGCGGCGTTTTGCGCGCGCAAAAGGCACTTAACAGCTCCGTGTGTCATCAGTGTATGATGTGCAGCTGCGAGATTTTCTCGCAGCCGCCATCATTTTGACACTCCGTTTGGATGTTTGTAAACAGAAAAGCACGTGGTGCTTTTCTGTTTACATTCAGAGAATGACAGCGGTTGTGCGAACCACGCAGTTCGCACGGAAGTGCTTCCGTGCGACCTGCGTGGTTTTCACGCACCCATTGACTTCAATGGGTGCGTGATGCGCGAAAAACGGGGAAATATAGAACATGTCGTGAGTTTTACGCAGCGGACTCACGCTGCGCAGAACTCACGGACTGTCTGCATTGCCCCCATTGACTTGTATTGGTCCATGCGACCCGCGTGAAAAGCACGCGCGTCGCACGGACGTATATCACGGTCATGTAAATGATGCCTTAGGGTTTGTGCACACGACCTCTTTTCAGACGTAATGGAGGCGTTTTCCGCCTCGAATTACACCTGAAAAGATGGCTCCAATACGTCGGCAAACATCTGCCCATTGCCTGCACTGGGTCTTACGATGTTCTGTGCAGACGAGCTGTCATTTTACGCTTCACTGTCAAAAGACGGCGCATAAAATGACGGCTCATCAAAAGAAGTGCAGGACACTTCTTGGGACGTTTTTGGAGCCGTTTTCTCATAGACTATCGAAAACAGCTCCAAAAATGGCCGTAAAAAACGGCATGATAAACGCAGCGAAAAACGCGAGTTGCTCAAAAAACGTCTGAAAATCAGGAGCTGTTTTCCCTTGAAAACAGCTCCGTATTTTCAGACATATTTTGTTAATCGTGTTAACATACCCTAACAAGCTGCTGAGTGCTAGCCTCATATTCACCTCCTTGCAGAATATTAAGTGCTTCTCCTTCCTTGCTGCAGAATACTGAGTGCTTCCCCTGCCTACAGGCTGCTGGGTTCTTTTCTTCCCTCCCTTTAGGCTGCTGACTGGTTCTCCGTTTTTTCCCTACATGTAGGCTGCTGAGAGTTTACCTCCTACTTCACCCTACTGTATGCAGACGATCACATGAAGTGTGTGGGTTACATGATTAACAATATACCTAGTCCCATTCAGTTATCTCATGGATCTATTACACAGGACTGATCTTTGGATTGTAAAATTCAACCCCTGAGAGAGAGGCTGCGGCACTGGAATAAGAAAGGTATGAGAACAGAATGAACTCACGTTTTCCTTGAGGATGGGAACACACACAGCATGTTCAGGCACACTGCATCAAGCTGCGCAGCGTATCCGCCCTTTAGCACCGCAGGGAATGGCGCCCTAAAAATCGCACCACACTGTAGTGTGTTTTTCCAGCAGAATTTCCGCTGCGAAGCCGCATCGTGGAAAAAAAAAACAACCCTCCCTCTTCTCTGTGTGCAGTCTGGCCTCCTGGGATGACGTTGCAGGCCATGTGACGCTGCAGCCTGTGATTGTCTGCAGTGGTTACATGGCCTGGAACCTCATTCCAGGAGGCAGGACGGGAGAAGAAGCAGGGAACTCTGGGTAAGTGTAACTTTATTTTTTTTCTTGCTTGCAATTTTTGCGGCGGCATCGCTGTAATTCCGCCGCATCACTGTAATTCCGCTGCAAATATCTAAACACACAGCACTTTGTTGCGGGTTTAACCACCTCATTGAATTCAATGGGAAAACCCGCAACAGAAGAGTTGCGATTCCGCCGCATTAATTGACACTCTGCGGTTGAAGTAACCGCACCACAGGTCAATTTATGTGCGGTTTTTACGGAGGCATTTTTCCGCAGTGTGGGGACGATATTTGTTGGAATCTTACTCACACTGCTGCTACTGTAATACGCTGCAGAATTTCCGCAATTAATCCATTGCAGAAAATCTGCAGCGTTTACCCTGTGTGTGTTCGTACCCTTAAGGAAAATTCCGTAACACATTTGGTGATATCACTTACCATGCGTATAGTAGCCGATCTTCAATGAATTTGATGTTAAATGTATGACTTAGTCCCTGTGCTCTTTATATGTTTATTATCAAATTACGTGCTGACGCTTTTGATTCCAGGTAATTTAATGTGTACGCTACTTATGGAAGCAAATGTGTAATAATCCGATTTAAGTATTGACTATTGGGCCTGGCTATAAGAAACTGGAGGCACTTTTATTTCAGGATATATTTAAGTGAATTATTTGTTCTTATTTCGTCACTTAGACCTACAGGATATTTGGAATCTATGTGATTCTGTATTAGTTATATTTTCAAAATGAGCATTTTTTTTCTTCCTAAGGAAATAACCGAAAGGTCAGGAATTCATAAGATAAAATACGGTAAGATAAAAACATGGGGAAAGTGTATATAGAATATAAAATGATTTTACAATCAATGCACAATAACATAAAGTAGCACAGAAATGAAGTAAGCCGAGTAAATCAATGCCCGCAGGAGATGGTGTGCATGTGTATGTCAAATATGGCCAAATGACACATAGTTTGATGCCAAACCATTACATTACACGTAAAGATCCAATAAATGCAGAAAAAAAGACTGCTTCTAAGGCGCTCCTGTGTTGGCAAAGATCCGGATAGGGTTTTTGGCAAAAAAAAATTTGGATTTACCAAAAAAAACTCTATAAAAAAGTTCTATATTTTCGATTATATAAAGTGCAATGCGTTTCGATCTTGCAACAAGATCTTCATTAGACATATAAAACACATGTCAATTGATATACATACAGTATATACTTCAACATAAGTGATGACGCTGAGGTCATATCGGGAGAGCGCAAGTTCAAAAGAGGCCTAGGGCTAGGTTTACATAAGTGTTGTTTTTCTGTTAAATGTTCGGTTTGAAACATTTGTTATATGTGGTACATTCAAGAGAAAAACAACCAAAACAAAATAAAAACTTTTACCTTCGGAAAAAATAAAATAGATCCCAAAACACTAGAAAGACGCTACAAGCAGGCAATAAGAAAATCAACAAAATCGATCAGAATTTGACCCGTCCCAGCCACCATAGCTTGTTTCCTAAAAACCGAGGACGCTTGAAAAGTGCTTCAGTACAACAAAAGAGAATTTTTAGCAAAGTGCAGGATAGCTTGACCCCTCTCGGCCACCGTAGCAACATGGCTATGGGGAACACTGGTAAGGGAGCTACCAATCCGTTTTCGGCTACCATAGCAGAGGTGAAGTAACCGGCCTACTGGCAACGGGGACGCTAGAAATGAGCCACGACAATGAGCAAAACCCAAGGAACAGTGCACAACCGGACCCACTTCTGCAATCATTTTTTTTAATTATTTTATACGTTTGAAATGTAAACCCAGAATTTGTGTTTTAGATAAACTAAATCGCTTTGATGCACCACCAATAACAAATATTTCAAACTGAACATTTTTAACAGAAAAACACTTATGTAATCTTAATACTCCACCCCTTTTGAACTTCCAACCTCCCCATATGACCTCAGCATCATCACTTATTTTGAAGCATTATGTATATCATTTGAGATGCATTTTATATGCCTGATGAAGACATTGTTCAAAGGTTGAAACGCGTTGCAGTTTATATAATAGAAAATAAAGAAATGTACAGGTTTTTTTCGATGAACACAAGTTTTCGTCACCAAAAACCCAATCAGAATCACTGCCAATACAAGAGCGCCTAAGAAGTAGTCTTTTTTTCTGCTTTTATTCGATCATTTTGGAGAATGAGAGAGCTTCGCCAAGCCAACACTTAGTGTCAACTCCAAAGGCCAACATACTGTGAACCATAGCGTGAACGACAACACCTATCAAAATTGGAGTTGTGCCGATGAACCCGCAAAACCCAAAAAGGTGAGCTATCACAGATTAAATACTGAAAGTTTAGTTTAAGATAACCACATCCCGATGTTGTTGACTTAGAGGAGCGCCGTTCCTTTTCCCTTTCTTTCTCCTCTAAAAGCATTTACACTTAAATGGAAACTCCACTCAAAACTAAAGTTTCCCATGTGCTCCTTTAAGGAATTCTATGCATCAGTCTCATAGTACTTGTTCCTTTTTTTTCTACTTTATCATTGGATATCAGATCCACCACACTTGGGACGTTGCATAGCAACAAGGTGAATCAGGCTTTAGTGACACAGTCTTTCCATGAGTCAAAGAGGAACTTCCTGTATGATGTCATTGCATGGACTATACCACCCAGGCTCTCCAAAGAGGGGAAGTGTTTCCACAGGTTTTTTTTAAAAGCATACTTCACATATGTCATAGAGCCGGGGGTGCAGGTGTGACCCCACCATTTAGAGATGATCATTTTGGCTAACAGAATATAATGCAATGCTATGGTCCATCGTCCACTCATAGCTTCAGCTTCTATTAGCTTCTCCTGTCTTTCCTTTGGAGAGCAGAATGTGGCTCACAGCCTTACACCATAGTCTATGGCCTCATGCACACGACCATAATGATGTGCATGGGCCATGACTTGTGGCACTCCGCGGCAGCCCACAAATCGCAGGCCGTTCACATGGCCGCATGCATTAATTTCTATGAGCCTAGACCGCAAAACACGGCTGTAATAAGACTTGTCCCTTCTTTTTGCGTCCAGGCTCCTGCGCAGTGCACGGACCCTGGAAATCACGGTCGTGTGCATGGGCCCATTAAAATTAAATGAATGGGGCCACAATACCCCCGCAGATTTGCGGGTGAATTGCGGCCGCAAAAATACATTCGTGTTCATGGGGCCTATGTCTATGGGCCATTTTCCGCTCTTCAGAGTAAAGTCAGAAAAAGTCAATAGGAGCCAATTCTGCAATATGTTCTAGTAGCTTTGTTCTAGAGAGAAGTGGAGGTCTAACAGCCAGGACCCGCTACTGGTGACATAATATGATGCACTGTTCCACTTGAGAAACAGCTGGGGGATCTAGGGATGGGCAAATGTCTCTCTTGTTGAGCTTGAGCCTAAATAATAGCATGTAAACATTTATAATAGCCAATCACAATATGTGCAGCAACCATGGGCATACCAATAGGAAGTGCAAAGGTTGCGGTTGCACCCAAGCCCTGGAGCTTAAGGGGGCCCAAAAGGACTCTTTGCCCCAGGTGAGGAAACCAGTACTATAATTGTTGTGTGATAGTTGAGGAGACCAATTACAGATTTTGCAATAGGTCCCAAGAAGTTCAACTTATGACTCGGAATGCTACAAAAAACAAAAGCAGACAATTTCTTCAATATTTAGAAAAAAAATTTTGGATGTGAATTTTTTTTTGTATATATACAAAAAAGCAACTTAGAAGAGATCAGGGTTATGGTTTATTCAACATATCTGACAAAAATTGCAACAAAGCAGCAACCAATCAATGACGCAGTAGAAGCAGAAATGACGACAACCACCACACTCCCAGCGAGACTGACCAAGACTCCAAGACCACCGCCAACAATAATTTGAGCCAGCTGAACCATGCAGGTAAGAGCCGCACAATCTATTCCTTTTCCTCTTTGAACATTGCTCATCTTCCCATCCAGCTGTGCTTCACCCTGAAAGATCAAGTAGCGGAAAATCAGGATGAATATGTTGTTGTCTATTCTAGGGTCACAATACTTTACACTACATACCTTCAGAGACTCTCTTCAATACACACCAAGATTTTAAATTAGGCACATGACGTTCCAGCCAAGTGGTGTTCAATCTGCATTCTTGCAGCTGGTGTAAAACTATAACTCCCAGAATGCACCAATAGCCGAAGGCTCCCAGGGTGTGCTGGGAGTTATAGCTTCACATCAACATGAATTTAAAGTGTCATATGTTGTAAAAAGTGGAACAGATGCTTTAGAAATATTGCGCTCAGTTTGAAGAACACAATTTTCTATGTATTTACCCCACACAACTATTTAATTAAGAATTCTACCCTATATTGCTCTAAATCTCCTGCTTTGCTTCACACAGTACATGATAAAACGCTGGCTGCTTGCAGCCACCACTAGGGGGAGCTCAGTGCAGATGAATTTTTATATCTGCCTCTATGATCGTCCTCTGCAGTGAATACTCCACAGCCCACTGGGACTTGGTGCACTGCCTGATGCCTAATTCTATTCATATGGGAACACATACCAAGTTGTAGTTAAAGTACTCCAGCAGAGCTAAAATAATACCGTGGCACCAATGTACAGTTTAGATATACACCATTTCCTTCCTTCCCATTCTTTAGCCATTTCAATATTTTCTATACTCACCTATTGTCTCCTTGTCCATCTTACAGTAGACCACATCTGTTTCCACTAATGTAATATCATTGATATACATTTTGATGCATCCATAATTTGATTTGCCTTAACAGCAGCTGCCTGGCACTAGTTGTTACATTTCAGTTTACTAGCCACTAATAGGCAAAATTCCCATTTCTATACCACTTAATGTTTTCTATCATTAGAAGTGCCTTAAAGTTTGTCTAAATCCTCAAGAACTTTTTCTCAAAGAAAGTGTTGATTATAATCCGATTTTTAGTGGGGAGCCATGTTTAAATCTCCATAACTCAACATCAATAAAACATTTATACTCCTAACATTTAAGATTCAATTTCTAATGTTTCAATTCCAATTAAAATAGAAAAAAAAAAACATAAAAACAACAACAACAATACATTTTCTATAATTTAGGGTTTTAAAAGGCAGATGTCTAGTGATACAAGTATTAAAATATTCCAGTTCAGTGAGCATAATAATTCTATTCATTTTACGCTCTGCCACAAATATTCATTTCCAGATCAATTTAAAATGCTATAACTCTCATGATATGAAAGCTCTGCATTGCAGATGGAAATCTCTGCAGTTTAAATTAAAATCCTATTTGCCATAAATGTACAAATGGATAGAACTAATAACAGGTTTCCATACAGAGAATTTGTAAAAGAGGTCGGCTTTGTGTACACCATGAACCTGCTTGTTAGAACTTAAGCGTACACTATATGTAGATATTGATGGATATATTTCAAATGAGTTGAAGAGTAAGTCAATGCTAAAGCAGAGGCTAACCTGCTAAAGTACAATGTATGAAAGTAATACTGTAATATCTCTCTATCAGAACATCTTTTGTTCCGTGGGCAGAATACAGGCATCCATAAATGGTGGCTTGTGTTCCTATGGCACACACTTAGAACAACGGCAAAAATGTTATGTTCCCGTTGGTTTTATCATAAGAATCACTCTGATAGTAGAAGTTAATTAAGTAAACGCCCAATATGCAATTGCCTGTGGCATAGCTATAGATTGTGCAGAGGTAGCAGATACACGTCGGTCCTTGTCATTAATAGGGGTCAAAAGGCCCCCTGCCACATAAGAAGACAGACTAGAAAACCTCTGTATGCCTCAATTTTAAGGGAGATTACATTGATAGCCTATCCTTCGTATAGGCCATCAACGTGTGATCGGTGTTGGTCTCTCTCCCGGGACCCCTATCGATCAGCAGAACAAAGAAACGGCAGAAGCCCCTTCACTACAGTACTTACATGGGCTAAGCTGCAGTACCATGCACAGCCATTACCAAACATTCAACTATGCACCAAGTTGTAAGTAATGAAGCAGACACGGCTTCAGTACTCAGCTGATGTCTTGTTATTTAAAAAGTTTATGAAATTAGAAAATAAATTAAACAAAATTAAATCAAAATAAAATTAATATAAAATGTAAACTAAACACTAAATTGCACGCTGACCAACCAGGATTGATCCCAGTAGAATTTCAAGAGCAGCACTGGGCTCATATTTTATTTGCTTTTGGAGCAAATTCCTTAAATTAACACTCCGGTCTCTGCAGGGGCATAGCTAAAGGCACCCCCCCCCCCGCAAACTTCTCATGGCCGACGGTCTGCAGCTTTCAGCTGCATCGCTGGGTCTCCTAAGTGACCCAACAATGCAGCACTAGCAGCCAGGGGCGTCACTAAGGCTGGGTTGACACACTATTTACAGACGTAATTTGGGTGTTTTAGCCCCGAATTACGTCCGAAAATGCGGCTCAAAAGCGTTGGCAAACATCTGCCCATTCATTAGAATGGGTCTTACGATGTTCTGTGCCGACGGTCATTTTTTTTATGCGCCGCTATCAAAAGGCGCCGCGTAAAAAAGACGCCCGCATCAAAGAAGTGCCTGTCACTTCTTCAGACGTAAATGGAGCAGTTTTCCATGGACTCCATAGAAAAACAGCTCCAATTACGTCCGTAATGGACGCAGCGAAAGACGCCTGCACTTGCCTTTATGGCTAAAATTACGGTCCTGTTTTCTCCTGAAAACAGCACCGTAATTTCAGCCGTAACGGACGCTGCCGTGTGAACATACCCTTAGGGCTTAAAATGTCAGGGGAAATAGCCCCAATACATATGTACTATGCCTATATGGAGAGCACCAAAAGAGCAAAGCCAGCCAATCCCCAATTCCCAAAGGTTAAACATTAATAAGATAAATATCTATGTATTGGTATAAAAATGTCTGAAAGGGAAAAGAAAAGAGGGGGGCGGGACTTACAAGCCCTGAGTGAGCATGATAGTATCGGTGGGGATACACACTAAATGAATTGTAAACCTAAAAAACGGAGTCTGACACACCACAAATTTAATAAAAAGTAACAAGTTTTATTAAGACAAATAACAGAACACCAATTAAAAGTTAAAGATGATTGCCACAGTATGAAAAGGACACCAGACACTGAAACATGCAATATAGAGAAAATTGAAGAGCAGACTATCACTGTATAAGTAACAATTGTGAGTACAGGTGGAGCCGTGATAAATGACGTCCAGCATTGAGTATTAACATGTAAAGACCACAAAACGTGGTACATCGTGATCATAAACAGATGCAGGAGTCAAGACATGGCAGGTAACCACTCACACAATTAAACACCGAGAGGTGTATGCATGGAAGTGACAATGGAAAAGGTCAAATACAAGCTCTGAAATAGAGCAAAGCACCTTACCCATGACACAGTCAGCACTGTCTGGCATCAACCCCGACGCGCGTTTCGGCCCTCGAGCCTGCGTCACCCCCAGATAACCAGCCAGATACAATAAAGCAGCAGCAGCCTAGCATCACCAGGGTGGGAAGGGCCACTGTTTTTGGCCTTTCCCCTCCTGATAATACCAGCTTGCGGCCACCCCAGTGCCCGACCATCACTACAGATGGTCAAGTACTGCATGGTAACCGCCTCTTCCCAGCACCCCTGGTGGCGGTGGGTACCGGGGTAATAATGGGGGTTAGTGTTGGCCTCTGCTCCGGCTAACACTAAGCCCCGCCTTAGCAATGGATGCTGTCAATCAGCCGGCGGCCATTACTAAGGCGATAGTAATATAGTTTAAAAAAAAACACAAAGACATAGAAAAAATATATTTTATTGAAATAAAAAAAAAAACCCACACAACCCTCATTAACCATTTTATTGATAATAAAAAAAAAGCCGTCATTGAAGTAGTCCTGGAATCTACGTAGTCCAATGACCGAACCTGTAAGAAAACACACAAAAAAAACTATTAGTAACACGTGTTAGGCTTAGATACAGGGCCCATGTGTGATACTGTCTGTGGGACCCTGTATCTAAGCCTACAGTGTGGTAGGCTTACATACAGGGCCCATCAGACAGGATCACACATGGGCCATGTATCTAAGCCTACCATGTGAATGGCTTAGATACAGGGCCCAGCAGACCGTATCACACAATCTGTGATCCTGTCTAATGGGCCCTCTAAGCCTGCTACATCGTAGGCTTAAAGGGGTTGTGCAGTCCCTAAACATTGATGGCCTATCCTCAGGATAGGCCATCAATAGCTGATGTGTCGGGGTCCGACTCCCGGGACCCGCCAATCAGCTGTTTTGAAGGGGCCGCAGTTTGACCGGAATGAAGGGGAAGCTGCTCTCGTACGAGTGCTGCGGCCCCTTCAAAACAGCTGATTGCCGGGTCCCAGGAGTCGGACCCCGCCAGTCAGGGCTACTAATCTTACCTTCCTTTTCAGCCGCGGCGGAAGTTCTGTCCTCTCGATGTTGTGCGCGGCGCATAGCGCTGTGACGTCATGCGCTGCACACAGCGCTTGACGTCAGGACCTCCGCTGCAATCCGGAACCAGGAAGGTAAGTACAATCTGTTACTATAGTAACAGGGGCCCGCGGCCCGAGTTACTATAGTAACTTTTTATTGATGTAGTGCGGGGGGGCTGTGGGCCCCCCTGGATTCGGGGCTCGGTCGCAATTGCGACCGCTGCGACCTCTATAGCTACGCCAGTGGGTCTCTGAATAAACAGTCAGGGGCTGAACAGTTCTAGGGTTTCCTTCGCCAAGATCACCTTAGTGGCTAAAAGGGATGGACCAGGGAAAAGCATCAGAGAAGGAAGATGTCTAGGGAGGAACAAGGGGAAAGGCTGTAGAGGAGGACACCAAGGGAGGGACAAGGGGAAAGGCTGTAGAGGAGGACACCCAGGGAGGGACAAGGGGAAGGCTGCAGAGGAGGACACCCAGGGAGGGACAAGGGGAAGGCTGTAGAGGAGGACACCCAGGGAGGGACAAGGGGAAGACTGCAGAGGAGGACACCCAGAGAGGGACAAGGGGAAGGCTGCAGAGGAGGACACCCAGGCAGGGACAAGGGGAAGGCTGCAGAGGAGGACACCCAGGGAGCGACAAGCGGAAGGCTGTATAGGAGTACATCCAGGGAGAGACAAGGGAAAGGCTGTAGAGGAGAACACCAAGGGAGGGACAAGGGGAAGGCTGCAGAGGAGTACAACTAGGGATGGACAAGGGGAAGTTTGCAGAGGAGGACACCCAAGGATGGACAAGGGGACAGCAGCAGAGGAGGAGGACACCCAGGGAGGGACAAGGGGAAGGCTGCAGAGGAGGACGACACCCAGGGATGGACAAGGGGAAGGCTGCAGATGAAGACACCGAGGAAGAGACAATGGGAAGGGTGCAGTAGAGGACACCCGCCGAAAGGACTATGGGAAGAGAGTAAAGAAGGAAGACACTGAGGGGGGGGGGGGAAGACTGAAGGGGAGGGTGCTAGATGTTTTGTAAGAATCAAAATGACTTAAGGAGTGGCCTATTCGATGTGTGGAGTCTAAGGAGCCAGACTGTACCAATAGGGTCCTGGGATGTAAATCTGGTGCTAATCTTAATATAGTATTTAGACATTTCGGCCTCATTTACACGAGCGTGTGCGTTTTGCGCGCGCAAAAAACGCTGCGTTTTGCGCGCGCAAAAGGCACTTGGCAGCTCCGTGTGTCATCCGTGTATGATGCGCGGCTGCGTGATTTTCGCGCAGCCGCCATCATAGAGATGAGGCTAGTCGACGCCCGTCACTGTCCAAGGTGCTGAAAGAGCTAACTGATCGGCAGTAACTCTTTCAGCACCCTCGACAGTGAATGCCGAACACAATATACACCAACCTGTGAATAAAAAAAGACTTTCATACTTACCAAGAACTTCCTGCTTCCCCCAGTCCGGGCTCCCGGCCGTTGCCTTGGTGACGCGTCCCTCTCTGGTCATCCGGCCCCACCTCCCAGGATGACGCCGCAGTCCATGAGACCGCTGCAGCCTGTGATTGGCTGCAGCCTGTGCTTGGCCTGTGATTGGCTGCAGCCTGTGCTTGGCCTGTGATTGGCTGCAGCTGTCACTTGGACTTTACTGTCATCCCGGGAGTTCGGACCGGAGTTATCGGTAAGTCAGAACGTCTTTTTTTTTTTACAGGTTCATGGATTTTCGGAGCGGAAGTCACTGTCCATGGTGCTGAACCAGTTTAACGCTTTCAGCACCGTGGACAGTGACTGTCTCCTGACGTCGCGTACCCGAACATTTTTTACCGGTTTCGGTCAAAACGAGTTTGGCCGAACCCGGTAAAGTTCGGTGCGCTCATCTCGAATTTGACACTCCGTTTGGATGTTTGTAACCAGAAAAGCACGTGGTGCTTTTCTGTTTACATTCATCCTTTTGACAGCTCTTGCGTGATTTTCGCGCATGCAACGCAGGACCGTCAGTGTGGCATGCGTTGTTTTCACGCACCCATTGAAGTCAATGGGTGCGTGTTGCGTGAAAAACGCAAGAATATAGAACATGTCGTGAGTTTTACGCAACGCACTCACGCAGCGCAAAATTCACGCATCGTCTAAACAGCCCCATAGACTATTATAGGTGCGTACGACACGCGTGAAAAGCACGCGCGTCGCACGCGCGTATAATACGCTCGTGTAAATGAGGCCTTAAACACAGTGGCGGTTACTGGACATTAGAAAGGATTGCTCCAAAACAGAGTACCTCAGTTTAAGACCATGGCACAGGCATATTAGGGTTCTGTACAACCTATGAACAAAGGAACGGGGAGTGGGAAAAGTAGTGTGTTACATCAATGTTAAAAATAAAAAATACTTTATTGAATAATTATTAAAAACAATGTTAGATGAAAAAATGATGACGTTGTGCCAAAGTCCCCTAGATTGGCATACTAAGACAATATTATGTCTAAATTAATTGCTCCGTTTTATTAAAGATATATGTGTCTAGCCTCCCCCTGTGTATATACGAGGAGGCTCTGTAATAGTCCCTGATTGAGAGATTAAAGTGTTAAATACTAGCAAATGGCTGTCCCCCCTCAGTATCAATGACGAGACAGTCAACCTGCATATGACACTAAAGGTTCCTCCAACGGGCTGTAATTAAAGCCCTGCGGTGGAGAAATCCCTGCATCAATACAACCATATGGGTTGTATGTGCATGTGTCCTATGCAAGTAGACACGGCACAGCAGAGTTGAGACTGTTGCGTGCTAGCTAGTCCTCTATGTATAAGCTTGACATAGCAGAGCTGTAACATATGTTTGGTTCTCCATCACTCACCCTTCCTATCAGATTGGCACTATTATTTTTGTAATCACTATGAATTTGACACTATTTTTGAGGGCAGTATCCGTGCAGCAGTGATATTTATTAGGTGGCGCTATGGCAGTACTATACAAAAATGAATAGATATCATTAAGGCAATAGCTCATCATAGGCATTGTGGGCACCTGGAGAAGCATGATGCACTATTGGGTGTAGCAGCTAGCACAGTACTGGGGAAATAGGACGGGGAGTTTGTGTAGAGAAGGTGGAGAAGTGCTGAAAAAGCAAGGAGCCAAAGATGTGTGGGCGGCAAACTCTACAGAGACGAGTAGCGGCAAGGGAGAGGTCGTCATGGTGGTCTGGGCTAGATGGAGAAGAAAAGTGAACAACTACAATCACAGATGATGACACCTTGGAATTGTTGTCTATTCTGAAGTGGCACCATTTTTTGTATGTGAGGAAAACAACTCCCAGCATAACCTTACCATTTTACAGGCCATACTGGGAGCTACAAGGTCCAAACTATGAGTGTGATATAACTAGGGATCCACAGGATATGCTACAAATGTCTGATAAATCTGGGTCCGTTTTCTGGGACCCGCACTTATGTAGAGAAAAGGGGTCACAACTTAGTCCCCAACCTGGAATCAGTGGCCAGCTGGATCCTAGAGCTGGGACCCGTATTTATCAGGCATTTATGGCATAACCTGTGGATATACCATAAATGTCTGAGATGGGAAAAACCCTTTTACTACGGTTATAAACTCAAATGTACCCCTCATCTTAATCCGAGATTATTAAGGTCCTCAAACAAAGTGCGACACTGGTCACTGCTTTACACGTTCACATTTATCGATCCCTTGACATGTCAAAGAGACTTGTAAGAAAATAGGATCAATTATTCTTTGTGGACAGAGACCCTCACCAGTCATTAGAATGGGACATATGCGTTTTAGATCCATAGCTTTCAATGGGAAAACCGTAAACCTAGTTTGGAGACATGGAAATCTTTGGAACTCGGTACAGCAATCTTCTTTATTGTTGTAATAAGTGCAGGTCTAAAAGGCCAGATTATCGGAGGGGTAATTGCTCCAGGGTGCCCTCCGTCTGGGGGCCTTCGCCACCTTTTCTCCATGATGTGCAGCCCACAAAGCAGACATCTATTTTCTGGAAAACTAGCCACGGAGGAAGGAGGATCCATCATATCTGGGCCCTCTCCAGTATTATTTGTGTACTATATAACACTTTATTTAGGTTCTGTTTGGAGGTATTATGAGGGCACAAAATGGCACCAATATTAAAAGGATATCTGTGAGCCATTTTGATTCCTCAAAACAACTAACAGTGGGGTATATATGGGGTGATGGGACATTGTGACCATACCTTTTTTCATGGTCATGCAAGCGATTTAATACCCGGAACTGCGGTCACCATTGCCACTGAAGCGGACACTGAATGTGCAATGCTCTTTGGCTCTCCTCACTGCACGATGCCAGCCCGCCTCTCTGCTCTAAGTGACGGGGGAATTAAACGTCAGTACATTGCAAGACCGAGACAAATTGTATCATTACAACGCCCTCCCCTATATTGCGCTGTCAGTCGTTTCGAGGTCATAAAACTGCTGACAGATTCTCCTAAAGTTTAAACTATATTTCTCTTTTTTGAATAAGAAGGATGCGGACCCTCAAACATTGATTTGCCCAGTCCACTGTCCTTAATCCAGGCCCTCCAGAGACTCGTTAAGCTGATACATAATGGTAATGGTGAGATTTTAAGCTAACATTACTGGGGGCAACGAGAAGATGTCTTCAGTAGAGGCCCATGGGTATAGACCCTCATCGATCACTAGAATTCAGGTGTTGATTGCCATGCCCCTTCAGCTTCTATTTGCTTCACTCATAGATTTCCATATCTTCGAATGAAGTTTAGGTACTCCCATTGAAACTTTTTGGACATTAATGCGCTATGAGTTTCTCCATAGAAAACCTCTAAGTGGAGTTAACCAAAGCCAAAAGGGATATGGCACTCACTACAGTAACTCAATAATGTATCATATTCTTTAAGCATTTTTTATGTGGAACACCATCCAACTTTTTATAATTAGTAGAATGGAGCTACTAGGCTCGTGTAACATACTAGGACAGTCAATTCCATCACGCTGTCCCCCAAATGTAATTTTCCAAGGTGCTTTGTACATTATAGGTCCTTATACCACAGGCAATGACAACTACTGCTGCACATAACTGGGCTGTATAGCAGAAGTTGCCAAAACAACGCTTCCTTTCTGACATCACTTCCTGCTCTGCTGCTATTGGCGGAAGTTGCACCACACAGACTTCCTGCTCTGCCCGCCCTCTGCATTCATTCTCTACATAACACAGGCAATACTAAGAGTTCTCTGCTACTTTTACTTTCTAGTTCAAATGCAAAAGAAAGAAGCTAAAATAATCAGAGGGGCTCTGTAGTTTTAAACCTTATAGAATATCCCTATTATATGCCATCAATGTGTGATCAGTGATAGTCTGACAACTGGAAACCCCACTATTCCTAAGAATAAAGGGGGCCCAGCACACAGCGAAGCGCCAAAGCCCCTTTGGGTTTTCCCAGACTCGTATTGGAGCTGTGCCGCAAAACCAAGTGCATTGCATGGACGAGAATGGCGCTTTGTTTGGCGAAACCTAATGGGACCATGGTGCTCCACTCAATATTGTGATTTATGGTGGTTCCCACCATTTAGATCCCCTTCATTGCTGGCATGCCCTAGTGATATACCATCAATGTCCAGAACCCCTTTAATTGTCCTATTTTACACACTATAATATAATTCTGATGAAAAAAAAAAAAAAAGGATTCCCGTTCTCATTTGGACAGAATTATTATTGGAAGTCTTAATGTCAGAAAGATACAATATTGTGCTTGTGTCCTATGAGCCACTCTACACTTTCTTATTTTGGTAATATTGAGGGGGATCCCGAAGATGTTGCTTTCATTGTATCCCATGGAGATCTGAGCTTTATCAATAGTCATTAATATGTTATGTTGTTTGAACTTCTTAAATTTGATGGATGAAGACATCTTAATAGAGCATTTCCTACTTTAAAAAAAAAAAGAAAACATTTGCAGTCCTTGAACTTTTCACAGCTGTCAATTTATTGAAAAATCTATCGAGTTGCTTTTTAGTTTTTACCTAGCTTTCTCAGAAACAGATAGTACTAAAATGATCACCATTACAACTTCTGGGTAATAACTCATGCCTGAGCATAATATTTGTAATAGTCTAAGATTTTTAAACAAATTGACAGAAGAGGATAACTCACAGACTACTGGTATTTTTGGGGTTTTATGGCTCTATAATACCAAATGTATCCATCAAGAAGTGCACTTTTTCTTCTCTATCTTTAAAGTGAATTTTCACCTATCCTCTTGGCAGTTTTAGGTCCAAAATTCTGGCCTAAATAATTTCTTATTATATCTTTAAAATTGTCAGTGCTCCATTTTTGTAAGACAAAGCTCCAAATTTCCTTCATAGGCATAATGTTATAAGATTACTTTTGCGCTGCCTACAGCCACCTTTTGGAGCTTACGGTATACTGTGTTATTATGGAGTTTAATGTATAAACAGTATGCAGTAGAATTCTATGCTCCCCCTAGTGGTGGCTGCAGTCAGACCGAATTTTATAATTTAACTGTCTTTATAGGGAATTTAGAGTTTTATAAAAACCTATAAAACGTACTGTATTTTAAGAAATATAATTATCGGGGGTTAAAAAAATTTTATTCAAATATGGACATTCACTTCAAATGAATTATTATATGGAGGTAATACCCTTTTTTGAGACCCTTTTTTTCCTTTTTTTTAGACAGAGCAGAAAGACATTACATATGACATTAAACTTTAGATGGCCAGCAAGGCCATGCATCACACGGATAATTTTAATGTGAGCTCTAGTAGACTTCATTTACCCTGCAGAGTCAAAGCGGGAAGTCCAGGGATCAGCTCATTGTCAGGTGAAGCGGTCGCTGAACTAGATTTGTTCATAGCAAACAACGTAATTTGATAAAAATAGAAAAAACCCACACTGCATAATAAACCTGATAATATACTCATAATATACACAATGGGGGAAGTTATCATTGGTTATTTGACAGTATTTTGGAGTAAAACAGTTCAAAACAATGGCAGACGCCATATTTGCAACATTCTGCCGTTTTACGCCAGTTTTAGTAAATTCCAACCCATATCTATGTTTGTGACATGTTGGTCAGGCAGTTAGTAGTAAGGTGGTCTCAAATTTATGGCATTCTAGGAACTGTGAAACTACAATTCCCAGCATACCCTGACACCCGCAGGGCATTTGGGAGAATTCATTTTGGATAAATGCCCAATAGTGACACCTTTTACCTTTTATTAGCTCCTGGCGGCTACTACATAGTTGCCAACAGTGGCCAACAGTCCTGAATTTGCCGGGACGGTCTCGAATTTACAGAGACCGTTCCGGCAAATTACTGTCCCGGATGTGTCCCGGCAATTGCCTTACTCAATTGTATCTGCATCCTCAGGATGCAGATACATCTGAATTTTATGGCAGAGCAGGAAACTATTCGCTCCTTGCTCTGACATTCATTCCTCCAGGAGCGGAATGCCCAGCCAGAGAGTTGCCATAAATGGACAGTAACGTCAGGGACTCCTCCAGAAGAGGATTCTCCGGCCAGTGCATCGCAATGCTCTTGATAGGGATTGCACTCCTAGAGAAGCCCCTGTTTAGGAGCGGAATCCTTGGCCAGAGCATTGCCGATGCACTGCCAGGAGCCCCTGGCGTCATGGTCCATATATGGTCAGTGGGGTCAGGGGCTCCTCCTGGACCGGAATCCCCTGTTAATAGTGCCACACACACACACCTCTTGTAGATAGCGCCATCCCCTCCCCCCATATATGGACAGTGGCGTCAGGGGCTCCTTCAGGAGAGGAATCCCCATCTGGGGGTGTGACACTTTCTACAGGGGTGTGTGTGTGTGTGCGTGTGGCACTATCTACAAGGGTGTGTGTGCCAGCCACTATCTACAAGGGTGTGAGTGTGTGTGGCACTATCTACAAGGGGGGTGTGGAACTATCTACATAGGGCACGGTGGCATCATCTAGGGGGTGCCACTATGCGGGGGATGGCACTATCTACAGAGGGCACTGTAGCTTTATCTACAGAGGGCACTGTGGCATTATCTAGGGGTGGCACTAGCTACAGAGGGCTTTGAGGCACTATCTAGAGGGGGCACTATCTACAGGGGGCCAGTGTGTGGCACTATCTACTAGGGGCAGTGTGGGGTACCATCTACAAGGGGCACTTAGTGTGGGTGGCAATATCTACGATGATTTTTACTCTACCAGTAGGGGCAGCACATATTACCTAGCCCTAATGATAAAGTGAGACATCACCTTCCTATTAACAACCAGATAACCAGGGAGAGATACAGAAGAGGCTGGACGCAGCTGCAGGCTTGAGGGAAGCCGACATGACCGTCCTGGTAGGGAAAGGGTTAATGTTAAGAGGTGAGGGAAAGGTGAAGAAGCTGAAGGAGGGACGGGGAGGAGCTAGGGGGGACGGGGGGGCCGTTACTGCGCTTCCCGCTGTTTCTCGGCATTGAGCCGGAAGCAGCGGGAGGAGTAGTACACAAGAAGCAAAGCTCCCACCCTCCCACCCTTGTTTTGTTACTCCTTAGGTCTTCTGTACGTCCGTATATGAGCGTTGTGTTTTATTTTGTGTGTTTATTTAACATGTTTTTCTTTTTTCCGGAGTAGGTTCTGTTGTCATGGCAGCTGGCGGGGGGAGTCCTTGAGGCCAGTCAGTACAAAATGGTGGGGGGGTCGCATCGGGGGTATGCGTCCCCCAAAAAAGGTACATGGTTGAAGACTTCATCGGGTGTTATCCCTTTGAAGTGGTCTTCTGGTAGAAGGTATGTCACTTGAAGGCTTCATCGGGTGTTATCCCTTTGAAGTGGACTTCTAGTGGTCGGTATATCACTTGAGGGCTTCAACGGGTGTTATCCCCTTGAAGTGGACTTCTAGTGGGTGGAGCCATCTGCAGAGGTGAACGGTGCTTCCGAGCTGGTTTACGGCTGGAGGTAATTAGTGGTTTGCAGATGGCTAATTCGGTGTGTTCTTGAAAGGAACATCTGAAGGGGCTTCAAGGACTTCCTCTGCTCGGGTTAATGTTAACGTTTAATGGTTATTTATGATTCTGACCCATGTTGGGTCATGTGAATTATTAGGAGGAATTCTCTGGTGGATTCCTAACTAGTTATCCGAATGTTTCGGATTTAAATTGTTTTTATAAAACTGTGAAATTAATAAACGGCTGCTGTGGCCATTTCACATCCAACCTCGGTGTCATGTGTCGTTACTAAATGGGGGTGGGGGATAGTATGGTTTAAGGTTAACACACGACTCTACCTAGGCAGGTCATGGCCACCATGCTAGTTGTTAGCCAAACTTGTGCAGACATTTGTGTTTGGTTTTTTTGTATGCAGAAATTCAGGGAAGAAAGCCACGCCCAATTAGCCACTCCCACCAGATAAGCTATGCCTTATAAGCCACATCCACCAAAGAAGCCACACCCTAAGTGTCCCTGGAAAAAAAATAATCAAATGTTGGCAACTATGCTACTAGTAATAGCTATTTAGCTGCACAGGAACATTCCTGCAGTTTTGTGTATTGCAAAATGACTTTGGCACCTATCTCTTTAGATTAAACACAGTAAGTTTCGCCCTTATGTCCAAGCACCAAATGCGAGAATTATAAATGCTTTATAGGCTGGAAGCAAAAACATGACCCATTTCCCCTCACTGAACAGTAAGCGACCTGGCAGCCATACTGTCTAGAGAGTGTTAGATTGATCGTCTGCCGCAGAGAAAGAGATTATCACAGTATTAGTAGTAAAACATCAAGTTCAAAGTCTTGATGATGGAAGGAAGAAGGATTTGTAAAAGGTCAATACAACAGTGTAAATCATGCAGAGCCGTTCTCCTTAGATAAACGTTCATATCTGTAGAACCGTCCATTTTGCTGTAAAGGGTGAATAATCGGCCGAGAATTCGCAGCAGAAATCCGAGACTGACCCTCAGATTTAGGGATAATCTCTGCGTGGCTACCCGATGCTATTTTTCACATCGAAAACCTTGTCAAAATGTGACGTCACTTTTTTTTTTTTTAGCAAGGCGGTTTGCAGTTCCGCACGCTGAAAATTTCTCTCCGTATGAACAATGGCTGGTTGACACCTTCAGGATAATTGGAGGCTTTTTACAAGCATTTTTCAACATGAAAGTTCTGCCGTACGCACACAATGGGGCTTACTGGGTGTGAGCGCCGTGTGCAGCACGTATATAATGTGTGAGCTCCATGTGCAGCATGTATATAACGTGTGAGCGACGTGTGCAGCATGTATATAACGTGTGAGCGACGTGTGCAGCATGTATATAACGTGTGAGCTCCATGTACAGCACGTATATAATGTGTGAGCTCCATGTGCAGCATGTATAGAACGTGTGAGCGACGTGTGCAGCATGTATATAACGTGTGAGCGACGTGTGCAGCATGCATATAATGTGTGAGCGATGTGTGCAGCATGTATATAATGTGTGAGCTCCATGTACAGCACGTATATAATGTGTGAGCTCCATGTGCAGCATGTATATAATGTGTGAGCTCCATGTGCAGCATGTATATAATGTGTGAGCTCCATGTGCAGCATGTATATAACGTGTGAGCGACGTGTGCAGCATGTATATAACGTGCGAGTGACGTGTGCAGCATGTATATAACGTGTGAGCTCCATGTGCAGCATGTATATAACGTGTGAGCTCCATGTGCAGCATGTATATAACGTGTGAGCTCCATGTGCAGCATGTATATAATGTGTGAGCTCCGTGTGCAGCATGTATATAATGTGTGAGCTCCATGTGCAGCATGTATATAACGTGTGAGCTCCATGTGCAGCATGTATACAACGTGTGAGCTCCATGTGCAGCATGTATATAACGTGTGAGCTCCATGTGCAGCATGTATATAACGTGTGAGCTCCATGTGCAGCATGTATATAACGTGTGAGCTCCATGTGCAGCATGTATATAACGTGTGAGTGATGTGTGCAGCACGTATATAATGTGTGAGCTCCATGTGCAGCATGTATATAATGTGTGAGCTCCATGTGCAGCATGTATATAACGTGTGAGCGACGTGTGCAGCATGTATATAACGTGCGAGTGACGTGTGCAGCATGTATATAATGTGTGAGCTCCATGTACAGCACGTATATAATGTGTGAGCTCCATGTGCAGCATGTATATAATGTGTGAGCTCCATGTGCAGCATGTATATAACGTGTGAGCGACATGGGCAGCATGTATATAATGTGTGAGCGACGTGTGCAGCATGCATATAATGTGTGAGCGATGTGTGCAGCATGTATATAATGTGTGAGCTCCATGTACAGCACGTATATAATGTGTGAGCTCCATGTACAGCACGTATATAATGTGTGAGCTCCATGTGCAGCATGTATATAATGTGTGAGCTCCATGTGCAGCATGTATATAACGTGTGAGCGACGTGTGCAGCATGTATATAATGTGTGAGCTCCATGTGCAGCATGTATATAACGTGTGAGCTCCATGTGCAGCATGTATACAACGTGTGAGCTCCATGTGCAGCATGTATATAACGTGTGAGCTCCATGTGCAGCATGTATATAACGTGTGAGCTCCATGTGCAGCATGTATATAACGTGTGAGCTCCATGTGCAGCATGTATATAACGTGTGAGTGATGTGTGCAGCACGTATATAATGTGTGAGCTCCATGTGCAGCATGTATATAATGTGCGAGTGGCGTGTGCAGCATGTATATAACGTGTGAGCGACGTGTGCAGCATGTATATAACGTGCGAGCGACGTGTGCAGCATGTATATAATGTGCGAGTGGCGTGTGCAGCATGTATATAACGTGCGAGCGACGTGTGCAGCATGTATATAATGTGCGAGTGGCGTGTGCAGCATGTATATAATGTGCGAGTGTCGTGTGCAGCATGTATATAATGTGCGAGTGGCGTGTGCAGCATGTATATAACGTGCGAGTGGCGTGTGCAGCATGTATATAACGTGCGAGTGGCGTGTGCAGCATGTATATAATGTGCGAGTGGCGTGTGCAGCATGTATATAATGTGCGAGTGGCGTGTGCAGCATGTATATAATGTGCGAGCGGCGTATGCAGCATGTATATAACGTGCGAGCGACGTGTGCAGCATGCATATAACGTGTGAGCGATGTGTGCAGCACGTATATAATGTGAGAGCTCCATGTGCAGCATGTATATAACGTGTGAGCGACGTGTGCAGCATGTATATAACGTGCGAGTGACGTGTGCAGCATGTATATAATGTGCGAGTGGCGTATGCAGCATGCATATGTGTGCGAGGTGTGTGCAGCATGTATATAATGTGTGCGAGGTGTGTGCAGCATGTATCTAATGTGCAAGTGGCGTGTGCACCATGTCGATTTTTTTTACAATATGGCACTAGAGATTGTATTGAATTGCTATAATGACAAATTGTATAAGTTAACCCGGTTCAAGTAAAGGTAAGGGTAGACACATTTGTAGCTTGGTTGCTTTTGAAGGGAAGGGGGCCCATACACACTTTTTTCACAGGGTACCTTTGCTGTCAGCCTCCGTCCCTACACAGATTGCCTGGCATCTTAGAGTCTGCCTATCAAGTAAGCAACACCTAAAGTCATGCATGAATTTAAAACGTTTTAAAAAATGGACTTCTCACAACATCGATCGCCCTCTGCAGCCTTCACCTTCCCTAGGTGTCCTGTAGTCTTCCCCTTGTCCCTCCCTAGGTGTCCTCCTCCTCTGCAGCCTTCCCATTGTCCCTCCCTGGGTGTCCTCCTCCTCTGCAGCCTTCCCATTGTCCCTCCCTGGGTGTCCTCCTCCTCTGCAGCCTTCCCATTGTCCCTCCCTGGGTGTCCTCCTCCTCTGCAGCCTTAACCTGGTCCCTCCCTGGGTGTCCTCCTCCTCTGCAGCCTTCTCCTTGTCCCTCCCGGAGTGTCCTCATCCTCTGCAGTCTTCCCCATGTTTCTCTCTGGGTGTTCTCCTACTCTGCAGTCTTCCCCTTGTCCCTCCCCGAGTCTCCTCCTTCTCTGCAGTCTTCCCCTTGTTCCTCTCTGGGTGTCCACCTCCTCTGCAGTCTTCCCCTTGTCCCTCCCTGAGTGTCCTCCTCCTCTGCAGTCTTCCCCTTGTCCCTTCTGGGTGTCCTCCTCCTCTGGACTCTTCCCCTTGTCCCTCCCTGGTTGTCCTCCTCTGCAGTCTTCCCCTTGTCCCTCCCGGGTGTCCTCCTCCACTGCAGTCTTCCCCTTGTCCCTCCCGGGTGTCCTCCTCCACTGCAGTTTTCCCCTTTTTCCTCCTGGGTGTCCTTCTCCTCCTCTGCAGTCTTCCTTGTCCCTCCTGGGTGTCCTCCTCTGCAGCCTTCCCCTTGTTCCTCCTGGGTGTCCTCCGCCTCTGCTGCCTTCCCTTTGTCCCTCCCACAGTAGAATGCCCCATAGTATCCCACAAACAGTATAATGCCCCATAGTGCTTCCCCACAGTATAATGCCCCCACAGTGCCCCCCACTGAAGAATATCCCCATAGCTGCCCCCCACACAGTACAATGCCTCCAGAGTGCCTACCCACAATATAATGCCACAATAGTGCCTAGAAAAAATAATATAAACTCACCTAGCCCCTTTCCCACGACGAGTGCAAGAAATCCTTCAAGCAGGTCTCATACGGTTTGTGCTCTGTGTGACTCGGTGCAGACAGGCGCAATGATGTCACTGCATTGCGCCTGTCTATGCCAAACTACTCATGGCTGATGTTACATAGTGAATAATGGAGCAGGGAACTGATGGCTCCTGTTCTGCTCCACCATTGGTCTCAAGTGTATCTGCATCCTGAGGACTGTCGCCAGCTGCCAGGGGACAGTGGGACACTGCCTGGAATTTAGGACTGTCTCGCTAGATCCAGGACCATTAGTAGGTATGATAAACTGTACATCATTTAATAAATTATTTCTATTTGGTGCTTATTAACCCCTATCCACACGAGTAAGTAACTGTACATCGCCGCGGAAGGTTACTTCCCGCATGACGATGTACAGTTACTGAGTTTTTCCCGGTGCACACTGCCGGCGACAGTGTGCACAGGGAACCGGGAGGTCAGCTGTCGCCGACAGCTGACACTTCACTCTTGCCAGCCAGCGGTCCTTTGCCGCTGATTTCGGCGAATTAACCCCTTAAATTCAGCGATCGGTTGCAATCGCTGAATTTTAGGGGTTTCTAGCATATCGGCAGACCCCGGTCCGAAATCGCGGGGTTTGACGATAGTTAGTATGGCAAACGGAAGCCAAACAATGGCTTCCGTGTCTGCCATGGACGGAAGCCCATCAGGACCAACCTTCGGCTGGTCCTGATAGGCTTCCTGTCAGAGTGACAGGAAGTCACTGTGTCGTTCCCGATGCACACTGTCGGCGACAAGGTGTGCATCGGGAACTTGGAGATCAGCTGTCCCCGACAGCTGACACTCCAGTGTTGGCGACCAGCGGCTCATCGCCGCTGATTTTGGCAATTAACCCGTTACATGCGGGGCTCGATTGCGATCTCCGCATGTAGGGGGTTTGTAGCACATCAGCAGCCCCCATGCAATCGTGGGGTCTGCTGATGCTTGTGATGGCATCCGGAGGCAAGGCAACGGCCTCCGGGTCTGCCATGTATGGAAGCCTATGAGGACCAGCCTCTGCTGATCCTCGTAGACTAACTGTCAGAGTGAGGCCTCATTTACACGAACGTAATATACGCGCGTGCGACGCGCGTGCTTTGCACGCATGTCGTACGCACCTATATTAGTCAATGGGGCAGTTTAGACGATGCGTGAATTGCGCTCAGCGCGTGTGCGCAGAAAAAAACTCACGACATGTTCTATAATCGTGCGTTTTTCGCGCACTCACGCACCCATTGAAGTCAATGGGTGCGTGAAAACCACGCATGCCGCACGGAAGCACTTCCGTGCGAACTGCGTGATTCGCGCAAGAGCTGTCAAACTCCTGAATGTAAACAGAAAAGCACCACGTGCTTCTCTGTTTACAAACATCCAAACGGAGTGTCAAATTCGAGATGAGCGCACCGAACTTCACCGGGTTCGGCCAAACTCGTTTTGACCGAAACCGGTAAAAAATGTTCGGGTACGCGACGTCAGGAGACAGTCACTGTCCACGGTGCTGAAAGCGTTAAACTGGTTCAGCACCATGGACAGTGACTTCCGCTCCGAAAATCCATGAACCTGTAAAAAAAAAAAAAAGTTCTGACTTACCGATAACTCCGGTCCGACCTCCCGGGATGACAGTTAAGTCCAAGTTACAGCTGCAGCCAATCACAGGCCAAGCACAGGCTGCAGCCAATCACAGGCTGCAGCGGTCTCATGGACTGCGGCGTCATCCTGGGAGGTGGGGCCGGATGACAAGAGTGGGACGCGTCACCAAGGCAACGGCCGGGAGCCCGGACTGGGGGAAGCAGGAAGTTCTTGGTAAGTATGAAAGTCTTTTTTTATTCACAGGTTGGTGTATATTGTGTTCGGCATTCACTGTCGAGGGTGCTGAAAGAGTTACTGCTGATCAGTTAGCTCTTTCAGCACCTTGGACAGTGACGGGCGTCGACTAGCCTCATCTCTATGATGGCGGCTGCGCGAAAATCACGCAGCCGCGCATCATACACGGATGACACACGGAGCTGCCAAATGCCTTTTGCGCGCGCAAAACGCAGCGTTTTTTGCGCGCGCAAAACGCACACGCTCGTGTAAATCAGGCCTGACTGTGACGTCACACTGACAGTTGGAATACGTTACACTACCTAGGTAGTGTAATGTATTCTAGCAGTGATCAAAGCTGCAGGTCAAAAAAATAAAGTTTAACTTAAAGAGGCTCTGTCACCAGATTTTCCAACCCCTATCTCCTATTGCAGCAGATTGGCGCTGCAATGTAGATAAGAGTAACGTTTTTTTCTTTCAAAAACAAGCATTTTTGGCCAAGTTATGACCATTTTTATATTTATGCAAATGAGCCTTTCTTATGTACAACTGGGCGTGTTTAAAGTTAAGTCCAAGTGGGTGTGTATTGTGTGTGTACATCTGGGCGTTTTTACTTGTTTTACTAGCTGGGCGTTGTGAATAGAAGTGTCATCCACTTCTCTTCGTTAACACCCAGCTTCTGGCAGTGCACAGACACAGAGCGTGTTCTCGAGAGATCACGCTGTGACGTCACTTCCTGCCCCAGGTCCTGCATCGTGTCGGACGAGCGAGGACACATCGGCACCAGGCGACAGATGCTACTGTTGATTCTGCAGCAGCATCGGCGATTGCAGGTAAGTCGATTGTCCGACACTTAGGAAAGCCTCATTTGCATAAATATAAAAATGCTCATAACTTGGCCAGAAATGCTCGTTTTTGAAAAAAAAAAAAAACGTTACTCTTATCTACAATGCAGCGCCGATCTGCTGCAATAGGAGATAGGGGTTGGAAAATCTGGTGACAGAGCCTCTTTAAGTTAAAAAAAATTTAATACAAATGTTTTATAAAAGTGTAAAAATAAAAGTTTTTGTTTTCCTATAATAAGTCATTTATTATAGGGAAAAAATGAAACCGTTAAAAAAAAGTGCAAATATTTGGTATCACCGTGTTCATAACGACCCAAACTATGAAACTATAATGTTAAATTTTTCCGCATGGTGAACGCCGCACACAAAATAAACGGAAAACTGTGAGCATCGCTATTTTTTGGTCACCACCCCTCTCAAGATATAAAATAAAAAGTGATCAAAAAGTCGCATTTACCCCAAAATAGTACCAATAAAAACCACAATCCGTCCCGCAAAAAACAAGACCTCCCACAGCTTTTTTGACGAAAAAATAAAAAAGTTACGGCTCAGAATAGCGTGTCTCAGAAAATAAATTATTTTATAGAAACGTAATTTTATTGTGCAAACGCTGCAAAACGTAAAAAAAACTATACACATATGGTATCGCCGTAATCGTACCGACCCGCAGAATAAAGTAAAACTTAATTTATTGCGTACGGTGAATGCTGTAAGAAATAAAGAATTTAAAGCGCCAAAATCACAGTTTTTTGGTCACCTTAGCTCTAAAAAAGATCCTGTGGGGTCAAAATGCTCGTATACCCCTAGAAAAATTCCTTGAGGGGTGTAGATTCCAAAATAGGGTCACTTTTGGGGGGTTTCCACTGTTTTGGTCCCTCCGGGGCGTTGCAAACTCAACATGGCACTGAAAACCAATCCAGCAAAATCTGCACTCCAAAATCCAAAAGGCGCTCCTTCCCTCCTGAGCCCTGCTGTGGGTCCAAACATCAGTTTACGACCACATATGGGGTATTGCCGTAATCGGGAGAAATTGCTTTACAAATGTTGGGTGCTTTTTCTCCTTTATTCCTTGTAAAAATGAAAAAATTCTATGTTTCCACAGAAAAATAGGTGATTTTCAACCTCACAGACTAATTCCACTAAATTCTGCAAAACAAGCGTGGGGTCAAAATGCTAACTATACCCCAGGAAAAATGCCTTGAGGGGTGTAGTTTCCAAAATGGGGTCACTTTTTGGGGGTTTCGACTGTTTAGGTACCACAAGACCTCTGCAAACCCGACATGGTGCCTAAAATATATTCCTAAAAAAAGGAGGCCCCAAAATCCACTAGGTGCTCCTTTGCTTCTGAGGCCGATGTTTCAGTCCATTAGGACACTAGGGCCACATGTGGGATATTTCTAAAATCTGCAGAATCTGGGCAATAAATATTGAGTTGCGTTTCTCTGGTAAAACCTTCTGTGTTACAGATTTTTTTTTATTACAAATGAATTTCGGCAAAAAAAATGAAATTTGTAAATTTCACCTCTACTTTGCCTTAATTCCTGTGAAACGCTTAAAGGGTTAAAATACTTTCTGAATGTGGTTTTGAATACTTTGAGGGGTGCAGTTTTCAAAATGGGGTGATTTATGGGGACTTTCTAATATATAAGGCCCTCAAAGCCACTTCGGAACTGAACTGGTCCCTGAAAAAATGGCCTATTGAAATTTTCTTGAAAATATGAGAAATTGCTGCTAAAGTTCTAAGCCTCGTAATGTCCTAGAAAAATAAAAGTACGTGAAAAAAATGATGCAAACATAAAGTAGACATATGGGGGATGTTAACTAGTAACTATTTTGTGTGGTATTACTATCTGTTTTACAAGCAAACACATTTAAATTTCGAAAAATGCAAATTTTTTCTAAAATTTGACGTTTTTCACAAATAAATATTGAATTTATCGACCAAATTTTTTCACTAACATAAAGTACAATATGTCACGAGAAAACAATCTCAGAATCGCTTGGATAGGTAAAAGCATTCCGGAGTTATTACCACATACAGTGACATGTAAGATTTGAAAAAATCATCTGTGTCCACAAGGCCAAAACAGGCTGTGTCCTAAAGGGGTTAATTTGTACATTGAGACTATTATTGTGGCAAAAAGTAAATAAAAAAACTAAACATTTAGGCTGGATTCACACAAGCACTGATTTTATGGTTTTTTTGTACCTCCAGTGATCCACTTAAAAAGCTTTTAGGATTTACACCTAGTGAGTAATTTTAAATTTCTAATCTTGAAGTAAAAAAATTATAGTTATTTGAGATTAAAAAAAATTGCAGAAAATTAAAGTGTACCTGTACTTTCATTAATCTTGACATGTCATAGTGACATATTAAATTTTTGATCAGTGGGGTCCGAGCACTGAGACCTCCTCCGATCGCTAAAACTAAGCTGCAGAAGCGCTTAAGTGAGTGCTGAGCAGCTTTGTTTCTGATTGGCTCTGCTCGGCTTTCTTCGGGAAAGCTGTGCGAGCAGTGTACAGGCGTAATAGAAGGTCTATGTGTGCGTACACCGCTCACTCGGCTTTCCAAAGAAAGCAAAGCAAAAACTAAGCAGCTCAGCGATCACTTGAGCGCTTCTGCTGGTATGTTTTTTTGTCTTTTCTTGTCTGCAGGGGGCCTGCTCAAGATAAACTCAGGGTGCCACATCAGACGTGGTCTGTGCCGGAGAAAATCCAAAGTACTGATGCTGGGCAATGCAGCACACAACGTCCAGCGTCAGGACATTGTTTGCTGCGTCGCATATAACATCCTTTTGTTGCATGTCGTTTCTACAGAAAATCTCCCAATCACCCAGGTGCTTATAGGGTCTGAAAGCAAACCGCTCTTTTTATGGCCCCTATTCAAAAATATAAAGAAATCGGGGTACACTTTAAATTTGACAGCTTTTCAGCAAACAACTGATGCCTGCCTGATATGTCTCCGTCCAGATTGCTGCATATATATATATATATAGAAATGAAAGACTATCAACTCTGTTTGCATCCCCAAGATGCGGATACAATTAAAAACTATGGCGTAGAAGAGAGTTATTGGCTCCCGGTCCCGTCATTCTCTCTGCTGGGCCACAGGACATCACTGTGTGGGGCACTGGGGAGACCTATTACAGTGTGGGGCCTAAAGGGGGTACAATTTCTATGTGGAGCCTAAAAGGGTGCACAATTACTGTGTTGGGCACTAAGAGGAGAAGTATTACAATGTGGAAACTAGAAGGAGCACTATTACTTTGTAGGGCCTAAATTAGTGAAATCTTACTATGTGTGGTACCAAATGGGGCACAATTATCATCTGGGTCACTATCTATATGACACTATCTTTAAATATCAAAATACGTACTCACAGGTCAAAATCACTGGTTAGGTGCAACCAACACAATGTCGAACACCTCCAAGGTCTATGTACAACGTAGCATAACTCCAATAAATCTTAAGACCGAAAAAATGAGGACAAGGAGTCACAGCGCCACAGATAATAGAAATAAGTACAAAATTTTATTTACTACAATATCATACACGAAACAAACAGTTAAAAACAATAGCGATGATCTAAACTACAATGTAAGTGTGGATCACTCAAAGATAATGATATTGCCACGAGTATGCTGTATAGAGCACACAATTCTCCCTGGTCACAGCGCTACTTTAAGTGCTGTGCCCGGGAAAGCCCTTGACGTCACAATCCATGTATCGACAGTAACATCAGTGGCTCCTCTGAAGCGGAATCCCCATTGGCTACGCTCTGGCAGGGGATTCCGCTCCAGGAGTAGCCCCTGACGTCATTGTCTATAAATGGACAGTGACATCAGTGACGTCACTGTACATGTATGAACAGTAGCATATAGGAGCAGAATCCCCAGCTTATGCTCTGGCTGGTGATTCTGTTCCTAGAGGGAGTCCCAATAGTGCTATCTATAGGGGGAAGGTGGTAGTGCTTTCTACATTTAAGATGGCACTATCGTCAAGGGGGGGTATGGCACTATCTACATGGGCACTGTGGCACTATATAGGGGCACTATCTATATGGGCACTGGCACTAGGGGCATCTAAGGGGGCATTATTTTCTATGGGAGCATCTAAGGCGGCATTATACTGTATGCGGGCAGTTATGGGGGCATTATACTGTATGGGGAAGCTATAAAAGCATTACACTGTACGGGCAGCTGTGGGGGTATTGTACTGTATGGCAGCAGCTAAAGGGCATTATGCTGTATGGGGTCAGCTTTGGGGCATTAAGCTCTATGGGGGCAGCTATGGGGCATTATACTGTATGGGGCAGCTATGGGGGTATTATATTGTATGGGGCAGCTATGTGGGCATTATACTGTATGGGGCAGCTATGGGGTCATTATACTGCATGGGGCAGCTATGGGGTCATTATACTGCATGGGGCAGCTATGGGGCATTATACTGCATGGGGCAGCTATGGGGCATTATACTGCATGGGGCAGCCATGGGGGCATTATACTGTATGGGGGCAGCTATAGGGGCATTATGCTGTATGGGGGCCGCTTTAGGGGCATTATGTTGTATGAGAGCAGCTATTGGGGCATTATGCTGTTTGTGAACAGCTAAAGGGGCATTATTCTGTATGGGAGCAGCAATGGGGGCATTATACTGTATGGGGTAGCTATGGGGGCATTATACTGTATGGGGTAGCTATGGGGCATTATACTGTTTGGGGCAGCTATGGGGGCATTATAATGTATGGGGTAGCTATGGGGGAATTTTACTTTTTGGGGCAGCTATGTGGGCATTATACTATACGGGGCAGCTATGGGGGCATTATACTGTATGGGGGCAGCTATAGGGACATTATGCTGTATGGGGGCAGCATTCTGTATGGGAGCAGCTACAGGGGCATTATGCTGTATGGCGGCATCTATAGGAAATTTTGCTGTATGAGGGCAGCTTTGGGGGCATTAAGCTCTATGAGGCATTATACTTTATGGGGCATTATACTGTATGGGGCAGCTGTAGATGCATTATGCTGTATGGGGCAGCTATAGGGGCATTATGCTGTATGGGAGTAGCTATCGGGGCATTATGCTGTATGGGAGAAGCTATAGGGGCATTATGTATGGGGGAATTTGATTGAGCATTATACTGCTTGGGGGCATCTGTGTGGGCATTATACTGTACAGGGGCATCTGTGTGGGCTTTATACTGTATAGCTGCATCTATGGGGGCATTATTCTGTATGGTGACAACTAGAGCGCATTATACTGTGTGGGGACAGCAAGAGGGCAATATACCGTGTTGCTATGTGCGCCGCATCGGTTGTCTCTCTTTGTGATACTTGAAAGTTGGGAGGTATGGGGGACGTCACTATCCATATATGGACAGTGACATCAGGGGCTCCTCTAGGAAGCTCCAATGGTGCTATGTACAGGGATGGGGTGTGGCGCTTTTTACAGGAGGGTGTGTGTGGCACCATCTACAATGTTTAAATGGTTTTATGCTTGGGTTACATTAAAAAAAAGTGTTTTGTTTTTTTTTACATCTCATTGATTGGTAGAGAAAGCAAACATGGCGAGGGGGGAAGGAAATGTCAGGAAAGAAGTTCAAGGGGGGGGGGGGCAAACTGAATGTTTTCTCCGGGTGCTGGAGAACCTAGCTACGCCTCTGAGTAAACTAGGACTAATATCAGGGTATATTTTTTCACATGGAAATGCCGAATGCGCTGGGCTGTTGGCATGCTCTTTAACATGTTCCTGGCCATCCCTCAAGGGGAACAGATGCAATATAAGCTTTGTTAGTGCTTTTGAAGTCATTTAGTCTACACAATATATATATATTCCAACACGGGTGGCATTATAAAAGGGACACAAAAGATGGAAAAAGGTGCTTTTTGCACATTGGCCTACAGACCATCTCTGATGTAAGCAAAGGTAATACTATTCTTTCAATGGTGCTATCTAGAGTGGATGCCCTGTACGCATCTATGGACCTGTCACATAAAGCTGCATTCACACGACAGTGAAAAAAAATGGCCATTAAAAACTGATCAACTGTCAGTTTTTCATGGCCATTTTGCATCAGCGTGTCTCCAAATTTTCATACATTTGCAGTCCGTCTTTAATGGCCGTTTGTCATCCGTTTGCCATCAGTTTTTCATGTCTATTAAAAAAACTGATGGATTTAACTTGTTGGTTTTATTGTCCAAACCCCCTGTAAGCACCACAGTTCCCATGTAGATAGTTCTGCAATGACCCTGTAGATAGTGCCACAGTGCCCACTGCAGATAGTGCCACAGTGCCCACATCTAAAGTGACATAGTGCCATAGTGCCTACATATAAAGTGCCAGTGCCGTCATAGTGCCACAGTGACCACGTAGATAGAACAGTGTCCCCATAGTGTCACACCCCCATATAGTGCCACAGTGCCCATATAGATAGCGCCACACCCCTGTAGATAGCACCAACCCCCCTGTAGATGGTACCACCCCCACTGTAGATGGCACCACCCATTGTAGAAAGCACCCTGCCCCAGTAAATGACACCTCCCCCTGTAGATAGCACCCCCACATGTAGATAGCGGTGCCCCCGTAGATAGCACCCCCCAGTAAATGGCACCTCCCCCCCTGTAGATAGCGCCACTGTAGCTCCCTGTAGGAATGGAATCCCTCTGGCCGGGGATTTCACTCCCAGAGGTAGCCACTGATGTCACTGTCATTATATGGACAGTAACGCTAGGGGCTTCTGCAGTAGAAGAATCCCCTGGCCAGAGCGTTGGCCGGGGATTCCGCTCCTACAAGGGGCTATAGCGGCGCCATCTGTGTTGGGGGGGGTAGTGCCATCTACGGGGGGGGGGCGCTACCTACAGGGGGTGCTATCTACAGGGAGGTTAGAGGGAGACAGGAGTCCCCGGCCAGAAATCTTGCGATGCTCTGGCCAGAGACTCCACAGTTGAAAGCCCAACATCACTGTCCATATATAAACAGTAATATCAAGGGCTACCCTGGGCACAGCGCTCAAAATAGCGCTGTGTGCGGGGAATCCTCGGCCAGGATCAGTTTTTACCGGCCATTACAAGGATTGAATTCTAAAAAACGGCCAGTAAAAACTCATCCATTGACTTCTATGGGAGCCGTGGGGATGTCAAAACGATCAAAAATAGGACATGTGAATACACCCATAACTCTACTGTTCTGAAAACAGCTGTGTGACGGCCGTCACAAAAATGACCGTCGCACTGCCGTTTTTCATTGTGGTGTGAATGTAGTCTAACTGTGAATGCCGCCTGTGTACACATATAATCATCCATGCAGAAAACTATGGTCTGATCTCCAATAGATTTCTGTTCCTGGCACGAAACCGATTAATAAACCTGAAGTGTAAAGAAATGTTACTGATAATGAGCACAGCACTTTAGGGAATTACAGCAAGAACGGTAATTTCTTCAAGAAGTGTGACAATGGGCTCGCTTTTTATATTCAGTGCGTTCCCTAACAAGTATTTTACAATTGCCTCTCATTTGCACATCTTTGTTAGAGGTCTATTATTATTGTTTTTTTGTTTATTGCTATGACCATATGAAGTTTTTGAAAAAGGGAACAGGGCAAACATTAAAAGCATTTTTAACAACAAATTGGTGTGTTTTGGAGTTTATATTATGGTAGAATAGTCTTCCAGGATATTCGGCTTTCATTCCAAGTTAATGACCCATTCTAAGTTAACAGTTGTTGTTGCCAGCCAAAGATGCTGGATGCATTAGTGAGCCAGGCTGCACATCAGAACACTGTAGAAACTTGCAACTTTATCCATACAATGGAGAGAATAAAGGTTTTAGGAAAGCATTAAAAAGTTTCAAGAAATGACCAAACACTTTATAGAATTGGAATCAAAAAAGTTTCCCGAGGTTACGCCACTGGTGGTGCTAAAAACTGCAACACCAGACCATCGCTCATCACATGGGTGTCAACACTGACAGAAAACATAAAGGCACCAGTAAAATACCAGTGGATGAGCGAAAACAAATACTGAAGGTAGTAGAAGATGCATAAATGGAGTGGATGGCAGATGTATTGTATGCAAGCAGATGAATAGACAGTGGAGAAGAATTAACAGCACTCGCTGACCCTTTCTCAATACTATCCCACAGCAGGGTAAGACAACAGCCTGGCAGCATCCAAATGCACAGAAAAGGCAAACAAACCAGTTGAATTGGATACACATAAAACCACAATACAAAACCTAGATCTCTTGCTCTGGAGGACCTGTCCTTTCCTGCATTACAAAGACCAAACATTGATATGAATGAGCACTGTGTAATACCTAATCTCCCCTGTGGTGGCGCTGCAGGGGAATTGAACCCTTACTGACAGGTTTCTCCACAGATTACAGATGAGTTTCTGGATTATCCCCTAATCTGTCAGTATGCCTGTTACTCCCCTCCTTTTGGCAACAAAGGCCAGATCCCTGTATAGGGGTTAAAAATTGAAGACCAGGGAGTCTGCAAATTAAAGTGGCTAGCGCAAAGTTTTACCGCAGAAGCCATTTTTAAGCGCATAAGCAAACCATGGCAGGTTCCTGTGGTTCTACTCCTGGCCTGAATGCGGACTATGGTTCTATGTTATCCTCCGGCTTGCGGCTTCCAGACAACTAATCCATTGATGTTCCTGACTCTGCTACAGCACACTCGTCACCAATTGGTGACTATTCTGGGGAGTGCGACCTGGGAATCCGACCGGGAAGGTTCATACCTTCTTGCGGGGATTGACGGTTAAGAACGGTTAGTTTGTTGAGACTCCGCACCTCAGTCTAGCTAGCTCGTGCCAAAACAAGTTTAAAGGATTTACTTCTCAGGTGAGAAACCGAAGAAATAAAGAATGAATCAACTTTAAGGGTTTCATAGTGTGCACCTAATAAATATATAAAACACTACAAAGAAAGCAAATTAGACAAAACATAGCGCCAAGATCCAGGCTTGTTTTTTGCAGGCGAGTTATAGCTTTTCATGACCACATCTATTGCACCATATAATGTACTGGGAAAAAAAAAATCTTTGTGGGGTATAATGGGAAAAGACTGATTCATTTATTGTTTTTTAGGTCTTCTTTTTATGGAATTCACCATGCAGTACAAACAGGTGTGGATCTATACGGAGCAATACCAAATTTATATATAGATTTTATATATAGTTGTTTTCTTATGTTTTACTACATTTTTGGTTACACGTGACTTTTTGATGACTTTTGTTCCATTTTTAGTGGGAGGTGAGGTGACCAAAAAACAGAAACTTTGGCGTGGAATTTTTTTTATGGCGTACACTACGCAGGTTAAATAATGTTGTATTGTAATAGTTCAGACGTGACAATACAAATGTATTGAAGCATAATGGGGGGGGCAATGGGCTGACAAAGGGGGCCGTCCTACTAATGGCTTAGATGTCGCAGTCACTATTGACCCCAGCATCTAAGTGGTTGAATAGCTTGGGTCTGAGAAATCGACGATCCGGACCATTCCAGTGAGGTATCGGCTCTAACATACAGCCGACATCCACTTAGTATGGAGTGGGTTTAGTGAACCCGCTTCATGCTTCCCCTTTCCGGCTATGACGTAACTGTATGTCAAATGTTGGGATGGGATTAAGATTAGAAAAAGGGTCTAGTTTATTTTCTAGAAACAGGGCCACTCTTGTCCATGGGTTCTGTCTGGTATTGCTGTTTAGCCCGATCAGTGGAATCAACATAAACTGCAATACCAGACACAGCCTGTGGACGATAGTGTTGCCCTGTTTCTGGAAAACAAAAGCACAACCCTTCTATAGTGTTGCCCTGTTTCTGGAAAAAAAACAAAAAACACAACCCTTTTTTAATCTCAAACAGTTCCTTTCACTTAATACTGAGCAAAGGATCCCTATTGAGGTTTAATATAAGGGTTAACAGAGAATTTCTATAGTTTAAGATGGCCATACACATGACAGAACTCGGCCTAGCCCGCCGATGTTGGCAAGGTCAGTGTGTATGGGGACCACCCTTATTCTCCTCTCCCCATAGAAATAAACATGCACACTCAGCTGAGGTATTCCAGTCTTTATAAAATGTGTGCAGATTGTGTGACTGCCGTAAGACTAGTAACTTAGTAATGTGCTGTCTGTAGCGGAAATCCCTCTGTAAGCCAGACTCACATGCAGTCATCTGACCATGCTTCTGGCGTTTCTCTTCCTTGTGAGACATCTCATAAACTGAACATGTGTTTATCTCCGCTCTTTGCCCTCCCTGTATCGTAGGACCTTATACATCACATGTCTTATCTTCACTGACCCTGCTTTCCCCCTTCTTCCGTGTCTCTGGAGCAGTGGTGTAGTTATAGGGGTCACAACGGTTGCTGTTGCGACCGGGCCCCTAAGCCTGGGGGGCCCATTGCTACACAGCGCTGACTGCGTCGGTCCCGGTTCCAACCGTATCTGCATCCGTAATTATTTTATTATTTTTATATTAGGCACATATGGGGGCATGGGGGCATTATACTGGGTATGGGAGGGGGCTGATATGGTGGCAGCTATAGGATTATACTGTATGAGGCAGCTTTGGGGGCATTATACTGCGTGGGAGCATTATACTGTGTGGGGGCATTATACTGTGTGGGAGCATTATGGGAGCATTATACTGTGTGGGAGCATTATACTGTATGGGAGCATTATACTGTGTGGGAGCATTATACTGTGTGGGAGCATTATACTGTGTGGGAGCATTATACTGTGTGGGAGCATTATACTGTATGGGGGCATTATACTGTGTGGGACCATTATACTGTATGGGGGCATTATACTGTGTGGGAGCATTATACTGTATGGGGGCATTATACTGTGTGGGAGCATTATACTGTATGGGAGCATTATACTGTGTGGGAGCATTATACTGTGTGGGAGCATTATACTGTATGGGGGCATTATACTGTATGGGGCAGCTATGGGTGGCATTATACAGTGGGGCAGCTATGGTGGACATTTTACTGTGGGGCAGCTATGGTGGACATTTTACTGTGGGGGCATTTTACTGTGGGGGCATTATACTGTGTGGAGGGCAGTTATGGAGGGCATTATGCTGTGTGGAGGGCAGTTATGGGGGCATTATTCTGTGGGGGAAAACGATGGGGAGCATTATACTGTGGGGACAGCTATGGGGAGCATTTTACGGTGTGGGGGGCAGCTTTGGGGGTCTTATACTGGGTGAGGGGAAGCTATGGGGAGCATTATACTGTGTGGGGGCAGCTATAGGGGGCATTATACTGTGTGGGGGCAGCTATCGGGGCATTATTCTGTGTGGGGTCATTATACTGTGGAAGCAGCTATGGGGTGCATTATACTGTGGGGGCATCCTTGGGGGCTGTTGGGCAGGACGGCTTGGCAAAGGCACGCACAGGCGTCTGGTGGTGTTGTGGAGGGGTAGGGGGGCCCAAGCTGAATTCTTGCACCAGGGCTCATGAGCCATTAGCAACGCCCCAGGAGCGGCCGCACTGCCGACTGCAGGACATAAGGGGAGGCCGCCATGACAGGATAGGAGGGAGTGGGTAGGAAGTAGTTAAGAAATTCGTAGCAATGGTTAGGGGAGGGAAGGGGAGTGGTTTGGAGGGAGGAGGGGGTGAGAGTCTCGGCTTCCCGCTGTTTTCCTCAGTGCGAGGGAGACAGCGGAAGGAACAGCATCAACAGCAGTTCTTAGCGCTGTTGATCCTGACCGTTACTTACCTGTGACTGTGACGGCGTCTTTCAATGGGCTGGTGGAGAGGCTTCGGGCGGCAGCTGACTTGCAGGATGATGGCTGGTTCGAGGCACAGGTGACAAGACTCTTGGGGCTGGCTGTGCCCCAGGCAGCAGGGCCCCGGCGTTCGCATCGCGCGGTGTCCAGGGAGGGGGGAGGGGTGGCTTCATCACTGTCGTCTGCTGTAGTGCTGGATTTAGATGTGGGCAGCCCTCTGCTGTTCACAACTCCGGGTAGTGGAGGGATCGATCCCGATTCCTCAGAAGTTGTACCCACCCTCCGGCGAGACTTAGCCCTGAGGAAATCCTGCGGGCACGGCGCCGCAGGGGAAGCCCCTCCAGGGTCGCTGCAGGCCGGTCTCCAGGGAGAGCTGCATCCCCTAGGAGGTCCCGGCCTGGCAGAAATCCCCAACCGCGGCTGTGCTTGGCGGTTAGGGGGGGGGGGGGTCTGCTCCTAGTTTTCCAAATACCCCCCCTCCGTCGGGTGTGATGCAGGACATGGGCATGTCGGCAGCCCCGCATGATGAAGAGCCAATCAGGGGGCTGGCTGCTGCGAGGCTTTCTGCAAGGAGGATGGCGAGTCCGGTGGGCTGTGGAGTGCGCTCAGAAGTTTGGGTTCCGCGGATCGGGCAACAGGCAGTTGGCCCTCTCAGCATCAGGGCTCCAACGGAGGCCGGCCCTTCGGGACAGTCGGGTAGAGGATCTCCGTGCTCTAACTGTGCGTGTGGGCAGCGGTCGCGGTTGGCGGGTGAATTGGAAGAGGGAGAAGTTGGAGAGCATCAGCGTGGTCAAGTTAGTCCGGCTGGCGGGATCACAGCGCCTGAGCAGCCAGGTGGGTGTTTATCTTCTATCTCTTTTCATACTGCTGGTATGTTGGGGGGTGCGAGGGTCGCGTCGGGCAATATGGCCGATGGCGGGCCTTCTGGGGGGGTGTTAGCGGCTTTGCGGAATTAGTAGGATGTTTGCGCGAGCTGGTGAATAAATGAGATAAGTCACAGGCGCCGGTATTGGCGGGAGTGGCTCCGGTTGCGGTTTGGGGGGGGGACGGTAGCGCCGGGGGTGGGGCAGCCGCCGGATAGGTTGCAAGTTGGGGGCTCCGCGGGGGCTGTGGCGGTGTCGGTGCAGACAGATGGGGCACAGGAAGGTGACAGAGTGCGGTTGGATGATAGAGCGCGGGGGGAAGTTTATGTGTGTTTCGAAGGTCCGTTAGGGGCGCATTTGAAACAGGAGGTTCGCGAGCGTATTTGGAAGGATGAATATGTGGAAATATTTTCTCTCCTTCTTTTGGCAAAATTTAATTTGGATAAAGGGAAAAGGGATGAGAGTAAGAAAGAGGAGGGGGAACGGTGGCGTTATCGTCTTATTCCACAAACGTTTGTGAACTGGCTGCAGGTGTTTCCAATCTTGGCTAGCGTGGTTGGGGAAAAGGCTCCGGAGCATTGCTCTGTTCTGTTTTGTTATATGGATGCTATTGGCGAGGCGCATCGGGTTTACGGCGGTATGGCATGGCGGCGATACGACGAGCAGTTTCGGCAGCGGAAGGCGGTGCGACCCAGCATTAGATGGGATCAGAGGGATATCGCATTGTGGTTGAGGGTGACTGCTCCGGTTAAGCCGGGACAGTCCTTTCCAGGGAGCGGGGGATCTGCAGGGCAGGTCGGCCAGTCAGGTCAGAGTTCCGGTTCGAAACTTGGTTTCTGTTGGCAATTTAACCACGGCCAATGTAAATTTGGGGCCACGTGCAAGTTCAAGCATGTGTGTTCCCATTGCAGCGGGACGTCCCATGGTGCGTCAAAGTGCTTGCGAAAAGGAAAAAGGGGGGTGGGGGTCCGGGGGGTTCAGCTGGTCAAGGGATTGACGCCGGTGAGGTTGGAAAGGATGGCCGCCTTTCTAAGTAGTTATCCGAATAGGGCTGGGGCAAAGTTGATTGCGGATGGTTTTAGCATGGGCTTTGTGATTCCTTCTCCCCCTTATGACATTCCAGTCACTCGTCGGAATCTTCGGTCCGCGTATCAACACTCGGGGGTGGTAACCGAGAAACTGCGTAAGGAGGTTATTTTGGGCCGCATGGCGGGGCCTTTTGTTGAACCCCCTGTGGATGATTTTGTGGTTTCTCCATTGGGTGTAGTGCCTAAGCGCCGAACAAGTTTAGTTTAATACATCATCTGTCCTTTCCCCGGGGTGCATCGGTGAACGATGGGATTGATCCAGGGTTGTGTTCGGTGGTGTACGCGTCGTTTGATAAGACGGTGGTTTTGGTTCGGGAAGCGGGTGAAGGTGCCTTGCTTGCAAAAACGGACATTGAAGCAGTGTTTCGGTTATTGCCGGTTCATCCCATGAGCCAACGGTTGTTGTTTTTTTTTTGGGAAGGGGAATTTTTTGTGGATCGTTGTTTGCCTATGGGTTGTTCCCTGTCGTGCGCGTATTTTGAGGCATTTAGTTCTTTTTTGGAATGAGTAATACGGGAGGTCGCAGGTGTGAAGTCTGTCATTCATTACCTGGATGATTTTTTGTGTGTGGGCCCGGGTGGTTCAGCGGTGTGCGCTAATATTTTGTATGCTCTACAGGGGGTCATGAGTGATTTTGGAGTCCCGTTGGCTCCGGACAAAACAGAGGGTCCGGTTACGGTTATTCGTTTTTTAGGCATAGAAATTGACTCGGTCTTGATGGAATATAGGCTCCCTGAAGATAAATTGACGGGGCTTCGTTTAGAGGTTCAGGCGTTGTCTCGACTTAAAAAGGTTACATTGCATAGTTTGCAATCGGTATTGGGAAAGTTGAACTTCGCGTGTCGGATCATGCCCAGGGGCAGAGTGTTTAGTAGGCCTTTGGCGGCGACTGCCGGGGTGTTGGCACCGCATCATTTTGTGAGATTGAGTTGTGAGCACCGGGCGGATTTGGAAGTGTGGCATCGGTTTTTGGGCCAATACAGCGGGCGGTCACTTTGGATGGATGGGGCTCTTGACTCGGTGGATTTAGATTTGTTTACAGATGCGGCTGGAGGGGGCGGTTTTGGAGCTTATTGTGGGGGCCAGTGGTGCGCCGGGGGGTGGCCAGATACCTGGGTTGACAACGGTTTGACGAAAAACTTGGCCCTACTCGAGCTGTTCCCTATTGTGGTCGCGGTGACCATTTGGGGGGACAGGCTCAGGAACAAGAAGATTCGTTCTCACTGCGATAACCTAGGGGTGGTGTTGGCTATCAATAATATCTCGGCGTCATCTCTTCCGGTTGTGCAACTGTTACGGCATTTAGTGCTAGTTTGTTTGTCCTTAAATGCTTGGGTGGTGGCGGTGCATGTTCCGGGGGTTGAAAATTGTGTTGCTGATGCCCTTTCTCGCTCGCAGTGGGACCGTTTTCGTCAGCTGGCGCCGGGAGCGGATCGGATCGGCAAGGTTTGCCCGGATCATCTTTGGGAGTTGGTTTCGCTGCGGCAGAAGCATTGATTGAGCGATCTCTGGCGAGTTCTACGTGGGCAGCATACAGGGCTGGCTGGGCTCAATGGGAGCTTTGGTTGCGATCCCTAGGTGACGTCCGGTCTGACCGGGACAGATTGGTGGCTTTTTTGTATTGGCTGGGGGACGCGTATGAGTCAGGTGTGTCTGTGTCCAAGGTGAACAAGTTTGTGTCCGCAGTGGCGTTTGGCTTGAAACTGCATGGAGTTGTGGATGTGACTAAGGAGTTTTTAGCAGTTCAAGCCTTGAAAGGGGTTCGCAGGTGGAGAGTGTCGGTGGATCGGCGGCGGTCGGTTTCTTTCCGGATTCTTTGCCTGCTGGGAACGGCGGTGGAGGGGGTTTGTAGTTCGGCCTTTGAAGTCCGATTGTTTCGCTTGGCTTTTTCGTTAGCTTTTTTCGGGGCTTTTAGAGTGGGCGAATTGGTGTCGCCAAGTGTTTCGCGGGTGGGCGGAATAGGTCTGGATGATGTGGAGCTGTTTGCTGACAGGGTGAGGCGTATTGGGAGGTGGGAGTCTAACCGTTTCCGCACCTACGTGCGACCTCATCTGCTCAAACATGGTTCAGTTATTACTAAGGTGGGGGTTGAGTCTGTGTAAGATGGAGTGAAAATGGAATTGTAAGGTTCACGCCCTTGTCTGGTCTGGATCTTGGGGCACTCCTTGGTTTACTGGGGCGCTCTGAGGGCGGATGTTCGCCCTGATGGCCGCCAACTGAGGATTCCGCGGGAGGAGGCTGTCCTGCATTGGTTGGGTTTTAGGGGAATGGTTTGGGCTAGGGTGTTACAGGAATTTCAGGTGTATACTCAGCTAGATCGTGTTCCTGAGGTTTTAGTGTTACATGTGGGGGGGAAACGACTTAGGCGTGCGCCCTTTTCGCGATCTTGCAAGGGACATTAAGCACGATTTGTTGTGCTTATGGGCGTTGCACCCGGGATTAATTATAGTCTGGTCAGACATTGTGCCCAGAAAGTCGTGGCGTTTGGCCCGATCCGTGGAAAGGCTGAATAAGGCCAGAATTAAAGTTAATAGGGCGGTGTCAGCTTTTGTGGCTAAACATGGTGGAGTGGTGGTCAGGCATAGGGACCTGGAAGCAGGAGTGGGGTGTTATTGGAGACAGGATGGGGTGCACTTGAATGAGGTTGGGATGGATCTATGGAGTTTGGCCCTGGCAGAAGGAATTGAAAGAGGGGTGTTGGTGTGGAGGAGCTCATAGGCTTGAGGTAGTCAAGGCCCATTTCGCAGTGGCGGGGGGAGTCCTTGAGGTTGGTCAGTAAAACTGGTGGGGGGGGTCGCATCAGGGGTATGCGTCCCCCAAAATATGTGGAAGGCTTCTTAGGGTGTTACCCCTTTGAAGTGCTTTATGGGAAAAGCCATCTGCAGAAGTGAGCGGTGCCTTCGAGCCGGGTTACGGCTGGAGGTAAAAAGCAAGTGGTGGTGGCAGATGGCTAGTTGGTTCTATTTTGCGGTAACCTCAAGGGCTTCCCCTGGTCATGTTATTGGTGTTATTTATATTGACCCTGTTAAGGGTTTGTAATGTGTTTTGGAAGAATTCCAATTTTGGGGAAAATTTATAATAAACGGCTGCTATGGCCATTAAAATCCAACCTCGGTGTCATGCGTTTTATTCTGGAAGGGTAAGGAAGGTTTACGGATCACTCCACTCTACTTATCCAAGTCATGCTCTGGAAGGATCGGGTTTCACATTCTAGGCAGCAGATAGTGCAGAGTACAGCAGCAGAACAGCAGTGCTATGTCTCAATAGCAGACAGTAATTACCTTACACCTTGTAATAGAGTGGCATGAAGGCAGCTTTAAATATAGGTAATATCTGTGAAAGGGGAGAGGAATCATAGGAAATGTAGTCCATTAAAAGGTGATCCTGTCCACAGTAAGCCCTGCCGGCATCGATGAGCTGTACAAAATTATGAATATTATAAATAACTATGTCTGAGCTATGGTAGCATCACTTGTTAAACATTTAGATGCATATGGGTACTTTTAAGTGTTTTTTATAAGCTCGGAAAACCCTTTTAATTATAGTGTATGGCCACTTTTAGACTAGTGAAACCTGTCTAATCATGTTGATACACAAACATATACAATGCTAAATATCTGTTCATAGTTCAAATATACCATATGCTTCATTTTACAATTTTCCACTAAACTCATCTATTCATTGAATTTCACAGCTGCAGTAGCCAGTGACATATGGCCAATGCGATCTGTAGACATAATAACTATATAAAGGATTTAACAGAATACTTATTTTTTTTATGTTCGGTACTTTATATGCTAATCTCTTCTCTGGACCTGTCTGTAGCCTTATGTCATTGACTGTCCATTGGGAAGGGAGATGAAAGGCAGGAGAGGGAGGATTGCTAATGTGAATAGAGAGCTTTACCGATGCCTGTCCGCTTCTCATTCTGATTAGTAAAATGCACCTGTCAGTAATGTAATATAAAAAGCAGCCAGGGTTGCTAACCGTCCGTAAATTTAGGTACAGTCCACAAAAATGGGTGTTTTTTTCTGCCGTCTGTAGCGTCCGGCAGAAAAAAGCACCGTCCGGGATTTTGCCGCATTCTCCCGTAACTTTGCACTGTGCATGCGCCAAAATGTGCATGCACTGCAAAGGAATAGCAGGCTGCAGCCGGGCATATTTTCACATTCCGCTTAACTTCTGCGGAATGTGAAAATGTGCAAGCCACTTCCAAGTGGGGTCGGTGCCGGGAGTGGACCAATTCAGTCACCTGACCTCACCTCAGCGACATGAGGTTAGGTGACTGGACTGGTCCACTCCCGGGCTGTCACCGACCCCAATTAGTAGTGGACCTGTCACTTCCGCCGCTTTGCCACATGACCACCTTGGCTCCTCTTAATGGTGAGTCAAGTCAGGCAGAGCAGAGTGTGGTAGTGGTAAGCTACCACTACGTTTGCACTTTGCAGTGTGGCACTAAGTACAAGTGGGGGCCTGTGTGGCTCTAAGTACAAGGGTGGGGGCTGTGCGGCGCTATGTACAATGGGGTGCTGTGTGTGGCGCTATCTACAAGGGGGTGCTGTGTGTGGCGCTATCTACAAGGGGGTGCAGTGTGTGGCGCTATCTACAGGTGGCACAAAGAGGGCATGGTTATTGATGGGGCACTTTTATTGGGTCAGCACTGAGGGATCATTATTACCATATGGGGCACAAGTTTATTTAGAGGATGGGGTATATGTGGGGAGGATGCTGGTGGAACATTCAGAAATCAACATATCTGAGTGTCAAATTCTTCAGAGACAAGTCGTGGCTGGAATACGTTTTCACAGTGGTCTTGGTCAGATGGAGGAAAAAAAGGGAAAGTGAACGACTCCAATCAGAGAAAACATCACCTAAGTTAGCGTAGGAAAGCTACAAGCGCAGCGGTGATTGGCGAGTCACTACTAGCACAGTGCACAGGCAAGGATTTTGTTATTTGTCTGTGAAAATATTGGTCTGTCCTTTGTTTTTAGCTCAGTTTTCCAGAAATCTCTGAAGTGGAGGTTGGCAACCCTGAAAGCAGCAAAATACATTAAAAAAAAATAATTGTAAAATCCCTTTAATATGCCATCCAATAGTCCAGAAACACCAGTAGTCGGGCACTTGACCTGTAAAATATCCTAATAAAATAGAAACCTACAATCAATGAAGAGATTCCTCTGAATAATGAAACAAAAACAACATTATATTGGGCTTCAATGCCCCCCATGATAGGAAGCAGCGTCTACGAGAACCCCAGGTATTTACCCTTTAACACCTATAATGGAATTTTGACTTTGCTGCTGGGGAACCTCAGGTCACCAGCCCCGGAGTAGTCTCGCTTTGTGACGGTCAATGTACAACAGGTGTGGTACAACGGGCACTTACGGTTAATGGAGCAAAAGGTCAGGGCAGGCGGCAGTAATTCATCAAGGGTCAAGGGCAAAAAGTCAGGGAGGGCAAGGATAGTCAAAATGTACAAGCTGAGGTCAATCACAAGAAATCCAACAAAGTACAACGCTGGGTATCACTAGTAAACTAGGATGAACCCAATTGCTCAGATGAGCTGGTGGTGTGGGCAGAATCCTTTTATAGCCCTGAAAAGCTGGATAGTAATGTGGCGTGAGTTGGACCATTAAGGGAGGAAGACAGCGCGCATGAGAAGTAAGAAGAAGCGGAAATGCAGGAGGAGACCAGCAGAGATGGACGTCGCGACCAAACCAGAGAAAGGAAGGGACGCACTGTCGGCAAACAGCTGGAAGCCGCCTTGGAGAGGTAAGCATACGGTGATGGTGGGAAGCAGCTGCTGTTATACATGATAGGCCAACAGGTGCATGATTGTGCGAAAGAAAAAAGGCAGACCTTTTTTAAGATTTCTAACAGCCCCTTGCAAGAAAAAATAACCTTGTACAGATTCATATGAAATTGAAGGCATATGAGTGTATAGTATGGACCCACAGATTTCTGTAGGTGCTGTATCGGGGTTCTGTACAACTCAGAACTTGTATGGAGACGTAATAGGACCATGTGCATGAAGTGCATAGCAATTCCATCATTTGTATCACCAGCAGAATCTATGACATTATTTAACATACAATATTTCATGGCATTGAAAAAACACTATAGTTTAAAAAGCAGATACCATTTCAGATTGCTGATCAATTAAAGTTTCTGTACTGTATCCTACATGGCCGTATCTTTAAATTTGAACCATAAGCATTGGGACACTACCATTATATTCAAAGGGGGTAGATGAATAATACATTGTAACTTACCTCTTCCTCTCTGTGGTACTCGGAGATGAGATTAAAAGGAACAGTATACAAGGTACTTGACATCACCCCGAAGAGGGAACACAGAACCAGTGTAGAGTACACATTGGGAAACAATCCTATAAAGCCTGTTCCTAGTCCAAAAAGAAGGTAGCCGACAAAGTAAAGACCCTTTAATCCAATATACGGTAGAAGTGCCTTCTGGAGGTCTGGAAAAAAGTTCAAGAAATCAAATTAGTTACAGAATTTTTTTTAAAAAATCTTGACATATTAATTCTATAGACTCATTTGGACCTTGTGAATGTGCACACAGTGATGCGAACAAATTTGCATTTAGTCATTTAAAATATATCAAATTATTTTTTGGGATTAATTAGTTACTTGAATTACTGTTTTATACTGTTTCAGAACAAGACCTCCAACTGTTCTACAAAACCAAACATGTATCACTATAGGGTTCTACAATAAACTAAGTTTGGTTCAATAGTACCGAGGAGGTTTCGGGTGTTGTACACTCTAAAATGGGGCCATATTAAATCCTTAGCATTTAGTATATCACTAGATTGGTTTAGTGAAAGCCGTAATCATGCCATATGGTTAAAAGTATATGTACAACCCTCCTAATTATTCAGTTCAGGTGTTCTAGCCACACCCTTTACAAACATTTGCATAAAATCAAGCACACAGCCATGCAATCTCCATAGAAAAACATTGCTAGTAGCTAAAGAGCTCATTGACTTAAAACGTTGGCACTGTCATAGGATGCCATCGTTGCTACTAGTTAATTTCCGAAAATTCATGATCTACTAGATCTGCACTGGTCACCTGTAAATGCTATTATTGTGAAGTGGAAGCATCTAGGAGTAACAGCAGCTCAACTATGAAGCTGAAGACCACGCAAACTCACACAGCGGGAGACGTCCCAAGTAAAATTTGTCCAGAATCCATTAAACCTTCCGTCTTAGTCAGGAGAGATCACTACTCTGGCAGACATTAAAAGCTCACCTTCAGTCCTAGTCAAGATCAAATTTTCTGAACATGTGGTCTCCTGGGAGTGGACATTAAATTGTGCAGGGATGAAAAAAATATATCAAGAGCAAATGAAGGACATCTAAAACCACATGTTGTAAAATTCGCACAGTTGAACAACGTTGAGTGTTTGGAGTTTGTAAAGTCAATATAATTAACAAATTATGAAAATTGTTTGGCAAGAAATGAAAAAAGTCTTTCATTACCAAAACCATGAAATATTCACTCTGAACATTTCCCATTATCACGTACATGTGTGTCACGGGAAGAGTCCAGCTTCTGTAACGGACTATGGCGGATAGCCAGTTTGCAAAGAAACCTCTGAACCTGGCAGTTTAAACTCATCAATTTCACGGTCAATAGTTTTACACTGACAGGCCATAATGATTTAGTATATGGAGACAGCGCTAAGAAGATCTCATTGTAAAGTCCCCTAAAGGGACTAAAAATAAAAATAATTAAATTCAGTTAAAGAAAGTTTGTAAAAAAAAATAAAAAAAAAGTGCACACAAAACAAACTCCATTAAAGTGGTTTTATTTTGTAAAAGGATAAAAAAAAAAAAAAAAAATACACAAACTGTATATACTATTGCCGCAATCGTAATTACCTGAACAATAAAGCGAACACATTATTTAACTTCATGGTGAACATTGTACAAAAAACAACGGCGGAGTTGCTTGCTTTCCAGTAAATAAAAGTTGATCAATAATTTCCATGTGGCCCAATATTGTACTAATGAAAACGACATCTCGCCCTGCAAAAACCAAGCCGATATATGGCTAGATTGCTGGAAAAATACAAAAAGTTATGGCCAGGGACGTAACTAGGAAAGACTGGGCCCCATAGCAAACTTATGACTGCCCCCCCCCCCCAGGTCCCACACGCAGTCCCCCTTATAGAAAGTGCCCTCTGTAGATTGTGCCATCTAGCCCCCCCTGTAGACAGTGCTATACAGCCCCCCCTGTAGACAGTGTCACACCCCACTTGTAGATAGTGCCATACAGCCCCCTCTGTATATAGCGCCATACAGCTCACCCTGTATATAGTGCCACATAGCCCTCCTCCTCACAAAAAAAATCATATCATAATCAAACCACCCATCATCTCGCTGCAGATCATACAGCGACTACATTACTGATTAGAGGCAAAATAAACATTTACATTATGTGACTCACCGGTGATGTTTCAGATTCTAGTCCTTTTTCTCTTTTCTTCTCCATCCGGTCCAGACCTCTATGATGACTTCTCAAGCCCACAACCCATTTCTGCAGTTTTCCGCTCAGATGTCTTCAGTTTCTAACTTTTAAAACATTTCTGCTCCTATAAACGAAGATAAAATTCTCAACACCCCTAAATATAATAGCGCCATACACTGCACCTCTAATTATAATAGCATCATACACGGTGTCCCTGATTATAATAGTACCATACACTGTCTCCCACCCACACACGGTGTCCCCTGTAGATAGTGTCCCCATAGAGCCTCTGTAGATAGTGCCCTACATAGAAGCCCCTGTACATAGTGCCCCACATATAGGCCCCTGTAGATAGTGCCCCACATATGGACTCCAGAGCTGCAAGGCAATAGTGCTAATCACTATAGCTCCCCCTATAGTGCTCCACATATCACCCACCTTTGTAGATAGTGCCCCACAAGTAACCCACCCCTGCATATAGTCTCCCACATATAGCCCACCCCTGTAGATAGTGCCCTACGTATAGCTCCCCATGTATATATTGCTCCACATCCATACATATAGACCCACCCCCTCTTGATAGAGTCCCCCTGTAGATAATGCTACTCACAGTTTTATTAGAAAAAAAAATGAAAAAACGTTACATACTCACATGATCCCGTTCCCGCGCTGTCTGGTGGCAATGCAGACCAGCACTCTTCTGAGCAGGTCTGCTGGGGAAGAAAAACGCAAGCGCGCAATGAAGTCATCGCGGCGCTAGTGTCATTAAAAGGTGCTGATTGGCAGGGTAGAATGACTTGCCCCGTCAATCAGCGCCTTTCAGCAATGGAAGTGGCGCTACGGCGTCATTGTAAGGCGCTGAATGGTCAGCACGGAACATGTCCAGCCATTCAGCGCTAATGCTTGTATTTGTACCTGCGTGCTATAGACGCAGGTACAATTAGTGCAAAAGGGGGGTGGCGGCAGCTGGTTTCAGTGGCACCGCCGCCCCCTCAGAGAGGCAACATCAGCCTATAATATTTATTTGTATCTATGTCCAGATAATGCAGATACAAGTGAATGTGGCTGTCAATAGCATCGGGGCCCCCTCTGGTTCTAGCGACGCCACCGGGCATAAGAGGGCCCTTGCCGCCCGGCCCATAAATGTTAGAGGCCGAGCGGCGCGGGCCCCGTAGTGGCGTCGCTACCGCTGTAGCAGCCATAACGCATGGGCTTGGGCCCCCTCATGCTGCAGGCCCCGTAGCAGCCGCTACAGTGATAGTTACGCCACTGGTTATGGCTCTTTGAATGGGGCGATGTTAAAAAATTATTTTTGTTAAGCAGTATATTTATTTGGCAAAAGTAGTAAAAAATTTAAAACCTATACATATGTGGTATCTCCTGAATCAGACCAAGCCATAGAATAAAGGTAACATGTTATTTAAGTTGCATGGTGACATACATAATAAATTCTAAATGCTGAAAACAATGCCAGAATAGCAGTGTTTTTAAATTTCCTCCCAAAAAAAATTACCCAAAAATGGTGCCATTTGCAACTACAGCCCTGGCCAAAAGTTTTGAGAGTAACACAAATTTTGCAGCTTCAGTGTTTTTGGATCTTTTAGTCAGATGTTTCTTTGGTATACAGAAGTACAATTATCAGCATGTCATACGGTTTTTTCAATTTTTATCGACAAATACATCAAGTTTATGCAAAGACTTCTGCAATTCTCCATGCCATGCTGGATATTAGCATCTGGGCCAAATCCTGACTGATGGCAACCCATTTTTGTCTCATCAGTGCATGGAATTTATTAAAATTTCTGTGTTTTTGTTTGTCCACCTGCTTTTTGAGGATTGACCAGGGGTTCTCAATGAGATTGAGATCTGGGGAGTTTCCTGGCCATGGACCCAAATTTTCAATGTTCCGTTCAAATTCTGTTTTGTTGGAAGAGTCTCCTGAAAATAATCTTGCCCCATTCTGCCTACAGCAAACTTTTGTAATCTGGGCCGGATCCCAGTAGCAAATGTTCAATTCCTCTGCCACGCCGCCACCATAAGGGAAAATGAAGTATAGCACAATGCCCTTTAGGGTATGTGCACACACACTAATTACGTCCGTATTTGACGGACGTATTTCGGCCGCAAGTCCCGGACCGAACACAGTGCAGGGAGCCGGGCTCCTAGCATCATACTTATGTACGATGCTAGGAGTCTCTGCCTCGCTGCAGGACAACTGTCCCGTACTGTAATCATGTTTTCAGTACGTGACAGTGGTCCTGCAGCGAGGCAGGGACTCCTAGCATCGTACATAAGTATGATGCTAGGAGCCCGGCTCCCTGCAGTGTGTTCGGTCCGGGACTTGCGGCCGAAATACGTCCGTCAATTACGGACGTAATTAGTGTGTGTGCACATACCCTTACACGAACAGCTCAGGAGCTAAGCCAGCCCCATCGACAGAAGTTGTGAGCGGACATTCTGCTGCAACGGCTGGGATCAATCAGTTTAACACTTTAGTACACATAGTTAGCAGCAACCTGTACTATAAAACTGACATGTTATGTATCCCGCACAGTGAACGGCATAAATAAAATACTTTAAAAAAAAAAAAAAGTCAGAATTGCCTTTTTTTGTTCATCCCCCTCCCAAAAAAAGGAATAAAAAGTAATGAAAAAGTCATATGTACCCCAAATTGGTTCCAATAAAACTATAGCTTTTCCCAACGAAGTCCCCGTAAAGCTCCATGGATGAAAAAAAAAAGAAAAGTTATGGCTCTCAGAATACGGTGACACAAGAACAATTAATTGGTTTTATTGTGAAAAATTAGTAAAACATGAAAAATATATAAAATTATATATCGCCATAAATCGTACTGACCCACAAAACAAAATTAACTTCATTTATACCGCACAATAAACACCATAAAAACAAAAATCAATTGTGGAATTACTGTTTTATATCTATTCCCCAAAAGAAAAAACAAATCGTAAACGTTTTTTAATACATTGAAAAGGGTTTTCCGAGTTATTCCAAAACGTAGCAGGGTAGGGGGGGGGGGGGTGCATTTAAAAAATAAATGAAAAAAAAGGTATTACTTACCTCTCAGTCTCCCCAGCGCCGTCGCTGCGGTTTATGGACATAGCTGTTTAAAGACATGATCGCTGCAGCCAATCACTGGTCTCAGCGATCCTGTGCCATATACCTACTGAGACCAGTAATTGGCTGCAGTGATCATGTGGGTATACAAGCACATCATCGCTGCAGCCATGTCTATGAACAGCGGCGGGGAGGACTGGAGCGGCAGCACTGGAATAAGGCGTGTAATGGCTTTTTTTCTTCAACCAGTTCAGGTCCGGGCTATTTTGAGCCTTCAGGACCAGACACCATTTAGCCATTTTTAGCACGTGTTAGTTAAAGGGCTATAACTTTTTTTATTTGTTGGGCTAGCGACATGATTTTTGCGATGTTTTTTCCATAGACAATGCAGGTTTCTTTCTTTTTATCATTTTTATACACACCTTTTTGCTATTTTACAATTTTTATTCTTAAAGTTTGAAAATAATAGTAAAAAAATAAGCTTTTTTAATTTTCAGCTATTTTATTTGGTAATGACATAGCTTTACCCTAAAATAGACCTTTTATTTGTGATGGTCATTGTCTACCTTAAATTTTAATATATTACATGTCTATATTAGGGTAATTTGGCGTTACGACAATGATTGGCGGGGGGAAAGTTTTTTTTTGGGTGGGTATTTTATGTGTATTTATTATTAATTTTTTTTGCACTTTACTTTTCTATTATTATGGTCTGTCCCTCAAAGGTCAAAAAAGACCTTTGGGGAACTTTATATATTTTTTCTTTCTTTTACACCATCTTTTCCACTGTAACTGGAGCTGCACAGCAGCCCCAGTTACAGGGGAAATCAGCCCTCTCATAGTGACGATTGTCACTAATAGGACTGTGCTGGGTCTAGTAAGACCCACCAGCAGTCTGCCACTAACGGCACCCGGCGATCATGTGACCAGTCACATGAACACCGGGGCCAATAGAGACAGTGGTGCGGCCGCTGCCTCTATTCCTATTCACAGCGTTCATTGAGCGCTGTGTAAAAGAGATCGGAGAAGACAAAAGCAGCGAAAGCTGCTTCTATCCTCTCCTCAGGGTCCCCGGCAGTCAATGACTGCTGGAGACCTGACATTCAGCTGCCCGATCGCTCGGGCAGCAAGTTAAAACCCGCGCCGTAAAAAGTCTATGGCGCGGGTTTTAAGGACCCTGACCGCTGGCCGTAGAAACATAGCCAGCGGTCGGGAACCAGTTAATTTACCCCTCCTACCCCTGACACCTTTTGAAATAACTCAGGAGACCCCTTTAAATGTACTCCAAATGGTGCCATTAAATATGAAGATTGGATGAAAATGCAATCCTCACATCTGCTGGTGTCACCGGCAGCTAACAATAGACTTACCCAGTTGTATATTACCCATCGGGCTTATTTAGCCCCGATGCGTCTACATAAAATGTTAGCCATTCAGACTACGGAGTGCCCGAGGTGTCACCAGGAGGCCGCTGATTTTTGGCATTTGATTTGGACTTGTCCACCTATTGCGTCTTTTTGGGGTGAGGTGTTAAGGTACATTATGCTAATTATGGGGTCTACTATTCCTCATGATCCCTTATTCTGTCTTTTCGGCCTGACGGATGATGAGTTTTACTCACATCATCAAAAGATCTTTTTGTGGATTTCTAGCACGGAAAGCTATAGCTCTTCGTTGGATGGCTGATATGATCCCTACCTACCAATGGAAGTCTGTTATAAATGGTGTGCTACCAGAAGGTCTTGTACCAAAATCGTAAATGTCCTGATAAATTCGATAAGATTTGGGCCTCCTGGTGTGTTTTCCCTGGCACTGCTGATTAGGATAGGATGGAATATGAGCCTCAAAATTTCTAACATGACTGCATGCCACCTGTTGACCTACCTCTCATAATCTTCTTTGTATTCCTTTCTTATTGTGATTGGGCTATTTAGCCATAGCTGTATGATGTAAATGGTTGAATCTTATAAATAAATCTAATTTAAAAAAATAAAATAAAATTGTACCCCAAATGGTGCCATTAAATAATACAACTCGTTCCGCAAAAACCAAGCCATCCCGGAAAAAGTTATGGCTTTCGGAATACAGTGATGTAAAGATGAAATAATCTGCTTTGTACTCGAGGGGTTAATCTAAGTAACCATCAAAATAAAATCGTAGATACAGTAGCCAAAATTGAAAAATATTCATAAATAAATAAAAAAAATGTATACAACTAATCACTACGGGAATTCCACAGGACCGGTCTTCTTACTGGAGGGATGGAGTCTAAAGAATACATGCAGACATGACTCACAAATAATTGAACATATTACTTACAAGAGTACAGTGATGAGGAGATGGCATTAATACACATGCCCCAACATCCTATTTCCACCCCTCGCTCGTAGATCAGGTATGCTGTAGAGTTATGTGGTGCATATGGATTTCCATGGTAAACAATCTGCAGAATAAAAAATAGTTGAGAAATTTTAATAAAACAAAAACATTCACCTCCATTTGCTGCACAATGTCTTTCCTGTTCCTTTACCATTTCCTATTTTTATTTCTTAACCCCTTGGCGCCGCAGCCATTTCTTGACTTTTTATTCCATTGCTTTCTCCCCGCCTTCCGGAAGCCATAACTTTATTTATTCGTCGATATAGCCACATAAGGGATTATTTTTCGTACGGAATTCGTTTTTAATGGCACTATTTATTGTACCATAATAAAGTGGGAAACGTAAAAAAAAATAATCTTTATGGGGTGAACTTTTTTTTATCTGTCAATGGAGCGGTGTCATTTGTTTTTTTGTGAGGTGATCTGTACATTTTATTGTTACTATTTTGGGGCACATGCAACTTTATCACTTTTTATTCCATTTTATCTGGGAGCAAAGGTGACCAAAAAACAGCAATTCCGGTTTCTTCTATTTTTTTTTTTTTACGGGATACATTATTTTATATTGTAACAGTTCTGACTTTTATAAATGCGGAGATACCAATTGGAGATACATTATTTTAGAAGTAAAATTAGGAATAGTGTTTAACTTTCAATGTTTGTCTATTACTTTGTACTTTATTAAAAACGAACTGTTTTTTATATTTTTTTTTTAGTCCTCCTACGGGACTTGAACAAGTGATCATTTGATTACTGGTATTATACACTGCAATACTGTAATTTTTACAGACTCTTATTAAGCCATGGATCTGGCAGGACTTACCGTATTTTTCGGACTATAAGACGCACCATAATTTTATTTGATAGAAAACGAGGGAAAAAAAATGATGGGGGACATCTACTAATGACACACTTATGGGGAGAGGGTATTTGCACCATATTACACTTGTTCTCCTATTCTGTAGCTTGCGGTCTGTTATTAATAAGGGGACAATGAGGTGATGGAGGGGCCCCTTTTTTTAAATGCTTAGATGTTGGTGTCGCTATTGACCGCAGCATCTAAGTGGTTAAATGACACCTGCTGAGAATGGAGCTGGCTCAGTCAGTGGGCTCGCTCCATATGCCCCCTTCACAGCCATTATGTAAAGTTACGGTATAAGTCATTAAAGTGTTAAAGGGATTGTCCGCTTATTTTTGGGGGACCAACCGAACAAAATGGAATTCTCCAAATTCATTTTTTTTAGAAGATTCCCCCAATAATAATTACAGGTTGTCCCTATGGGTTATATTGCTAGGACCCCGAGCAATCAGTTATAATCTATGGAGAAATCAGGAAGCAACTGTTCAGTTTCCCTACAGCGCCACCACATGGGCAATGAAGTATTAGACTGTTCCCTTTGAAATCAATTGGCTGACCATGTAATACATGGATATTGACAGAGAGAGAAAGAGAGATGCTCTTTGCAGCCACTGTCTGTTCTGGTTAATAGCTAAGAATCCTGAAAGGGTAACACCACCATCAAAAAGGGTTTACCAAGCCAGACAACCCCTTTAAGGTGCATAGTAACTTGTACAATCTATTCAGATTTTCTTGTACTCTAACAAGTCAAGGAAGGCTACAACAAACCTATGCGGCAGGAAAACGAGGAGGAAGTTTCTACCTGCAGCAGGTAACTTGCGGTGATCAAATGAATACATAAAGTTACAGGAGCTGAAGTAGTGGTCACCCAAACAGGAAGACAAATGGTTTCTAAGCAACGTGAAATAAAACAGCCTACATTCAAATGTTAAGGGGAAGTATGGAGCGGGCTCACAGGCTGAGCGGGTGACGGCTGTGTTACACAGTCGATACCTCACTGCAATGGGCGGAATCAAAGATCACTTTAATTTCCCCGGTTTAACACGGTCAATCGCGACCATGGCATTTAAATTGTTAGAATCAGAAGGGAGGCCCCCTCCGACGTGCCATCGGCCCCCCAATGATGTGATCGGGGGGTGCCGATGGTCGCCATGGCAGCTTGGAGGCGTAATGAAGGCCCCCAGGTCTGCCACCTTTGTAATCCTTTGAAGCCCTGCCTTTTAAATAAAGGTTTTTTTTTATGTTCCAAAAAAAAAAAAAAATACATAAAAAAACAAAAAACTTTTCCCTAAAGCAATGTTAAAAAATTAAAGTTAACATAACTGGTATTGCCGCATCCGCAAAAGTCTGAGCTATCACAATATAAGGGGGGATTCACACGAACGTGTATTCGGTCCGTGCAGGCCGCGTGGTTTTCACGCGCCACGCACAGACCAATACAAGTCTATGGGGCAGTACAGACAGTCCGTGCTTTTTGCGCAGCGTTTGTCAGCTGCGCAAAAAGCGCGACATGCTCAATATCTCCGCGTATTTTGCGCATCACGCACCCATTGAAGTCAATGGGTGCGTGAAAACCACGCAGGTCGCACGGAAGCACTTCCGTGCGAACCGACTGAAACAGCGCACCAGCTGTCAAAAGGATGAATGTAAACAGAAAAGCACCACGTGCTTTTCTGTTTCCAAACATCCAAACGGAGTGTCTTTGAGATGAGCGAACCCGGACAACCGAACCGAACTTCACCGGGTTCGGCCGAACTCGTTTTGGCCGAACCCGGCAAAAAAATTTCCGGTACGCGACGTCAGGAGAAAGTCACTGTCCAGGGTGCTGAAAGAGTTAAACTGTTTCAGCACCATGGACAGTGACTTCCGATCCCAATATACATGAACCTGTAAAAGAGAGGTGCGTCACCAAGGACGCGTCACCAAGACAACGGCCGGGACGGAAGTTCTCGGTAAGTACGAACGTTTTCTTTTTTTTTAACAGGTTTCTCGATATTGTGTTCGCCATTCACTGTCGAGGGTGCTGAAAGAGTTACTGCCGATCAGTTAGCTCTTTCAGCACCTTGGACAGTGACGGGCGTCGACTACCTCATCTCTATGACGCAGCTGTCAAGTGGTTTTTGCGCGCGCAAAACGCAGCGTTGTTTGCGCGCGCAAAAACGCAACGTTCGTCTGAATCTGCCCTAATGCTATTTAACCCGCTCGGTGACTGTGATATATATATATATCACGAAAATTGCTTAGCTGATCAAAAAGTCACATGTACCCCAAAATGGTATAGATAAAAACTACAACTCGCCCCACAAAATATAAGCCCTCGCTAAATTGACGGAAAAATAAAAAAGTTATGGCTCTCAGAATATGGAGACACAAAATATATATTATTATTTTTTTGCAAATATATATATTTTTTTCGAAAGTGGTAAAACATCAAAAACTAATTTGGTATCGCCATAATCGTATCAACCTTTAGAATAAAGGTGACCATCTCGTTTTTACCACCTGATGGACGCCTTAAAAACTTTTGCCTATGTTCCCCCCACAAATTTCAATTTCCCTGTACAATAAATGGTGCTATGAAAAGCTAAAACTACAACTTGTCCTGCAATAAACAAGCCCTCATACAGCGATGTCGATGAAAAACATTTAAAAAAGTTATTGCTTTTGAAAGGCGGGGAGGAAAAAACAAATATGAAAAAAACTCAAATTGGCCTTGTCATTAATGGGTTAAAGGACACGTCCACCTTTTAATAACATGTCATTTTTTTTCGGATACAGAGCTCCATATCCTCTAAATAGACAGTTAAATTATAACATTCTGTCTGCCTGCAGTCACCACTAGGGGGAGTTTAGGAGCGAACTGTATACTGTGTTATCATTGAGTTCAATGTATAAATGGTATACAGTAAGCTCCTCCTAGCGGTGACAGCAGCGGATTTAGAGCCCTGTATCAGAAAATCTGAAACAGAAATTTGTACACCATTTTGTTCCAAGAGGGATATTCTCTCTAACATTTTGATTTTCAAAGCTCACCTGTCCCATATAATCTGTAAAAAAAAGCATATTCGATAGAAAAGCTGTCCATCCAATTAGGTGACTCACACACAGGTAACGATAATGTGATGGCATTGTTAAGAGAGCATGAATCAGTGACTTAAGAGTCATTCGCTTCTGTACCTGAAAAACATAATGAAAACATAAAATACAAAGCTGTAATATAAATTAAAGAACATCTACCGCTTAAGCCCCATGCACACAAACTTATTTTTTTCCTCCCGTAAATACTAGCGTAAATACGGGTTCTTTGTCACACGTATTTGACCCGTATTCCACCAGTATTTACGGACTCGTGCCCGTAAATACGGGTCCGATGACACCAGTATTCCACCCGTATTTACGGACCCGTTTTCTCTGCACTAATGGGCAGCCCCTTCTCTCTATTAGTGCTGGATAGAGAGAAGGTGCAGCACTTTCGGGCAGAGTTTCCGCAGCGATTGAAAGTAAAAAGTTCATACGTACCCCGGCCGTGGTCTTGGTGACGCGTCCCTCTTTTGACATCCAGTCCGACCTCCCTGGATGACGCGGCAGTCCATGTGACCGCCCTGTGATTGGCAGCAGCGGTCACATGGGATGAAACGTCATCCCGGGAGGCCGGACTGGAGGAAGAAGCAGGGAGTTCTCGGTAAGTTAACTTTTAACACGTAGCCACCCGTAATTACGGGAGCCCCATAGACTCCTATGGGCCTGCCCGTACCGTAATTACGGCCTGAAATAGGACATGTTCCATATTTTTCAACGGCCCGGGCACCTTCCCGTAAGCAAACGGGAAAGTACCCGTGGCCAATAGAAGTCTATGGGCCCGTAATTACGGGCGTTTTTACGTTCGTGTGCATGGGGCCTAAGAGTCCTCTTCTGTCAAGTGGTTAAAAATTCCCTCCGGTCGTTTGCCCAGTTATATCTGATTCTGGAAAACATGGGCAACAACCAATAAGGCCAACGAATTGCAAATCTGCCTTATTTTTAGAGAAAGAAAGAGAGAGAGAGAGAGAGAGAAAGAGAGAGAGAGAAAGAGAGAAAAAGAGAGAGAAAGAGAAAGAGAGAGAAAAAAAGAGAGAAAAAGAGAGAGAGAGAAAGAGAGAGAGAAAGAGAGAGAGAGAAAGAGAGAGAGAAAGAGAGAGAAAAGAGAGATGAGAGAGAGAGCGAGAGAGAGAGAGAGAGTTAAGGCCCTATTACATCAGTCGATTTTGGCCGATGCAGCGAGTGCCGATCAGCAAGACATCGTCGATCGGCGCTCGTTTGATCCTGCCACACGGAGCTATGGATGGGGACGAGCGGTCGTTACTCAAATCGCTCGACCCCATACATTATTATCATGTCGGCAGCACCAGAGGCGTAGCTAGGGGTTTAGCACAGGGGGAGTGAAACATATCTGAGTGGGCCCCAACCCAGTAGGCCCCCCCCCAATGCATTTTTACAACTGCAGAGGGTCAACTTAATCATAGTGGCTATCGTTGTGAATGAGCAGGAGTGCTGTACTGTATACGGCTGCTATATTATCCATGATAATTACAAGTTTGAGAACTGTCTTAGGTACATTACACATGTATGGCCTCGTTTATATGCCATCTACTACATTATGCAAAACAGTAGAAAAGAAGGGGACTATTACATTAAGAATGATTAACAGGAGAAGACACGGAAACAGTCTCAATATTAGAGACACATCCTAATCTATAGAAGTTTAACCCCTTAAAGAGACTCTGTCACCACATTATAAGTGCCCGATCTCCTACATAAGGAGATGGGCGCTGTAATGTAGGTGACAGTAATGCTTTTTATTTTAAAAAACGATCTATTTAAACCACTTTATGAGCGATTTTGGTTTATGCTAATGAGCTTTCTTAATGCCCAAGTGGGCGTATTTTTACTTTCGACCAAGTGGGCGTTGTACAGAGGAGTGCATGACGCTGACCAATCGGCATCATGCACTCCTCTCCATTCATTTACAGTGCACTAGCGATATAGTTATATCGCTATGTGCAGCCTCATACACAAGCCCTAACATTACTACAGTGTCCTGATAATGAATACACATGACCATCCAGCCTGGACGTCATGTGTACTCAGAATCCTGACACTTCTGACTCTTTTTTGTGAGATTCCGGCAAGTGAAACCAAATCTCGCGAGATTACAGAGCTAAACGAGATTTGGTTTCACTTGCCGGAATCTCACAAAAAAGGAGTCAGAAGTGTCAGGATTCTGAGTACACATGACGTCCAGGCTGGATTTCATGTGTATTCATTGTCAGGACACTGTAGTAATGTTAGGGTTTGTGTATGTGGCTGCACATAGTGATATATCTATATCGCTAGTGCAGTGTAAATGAATGGAGAGGAGTGCATGATGCTGATTGGTCAGCGTCATACACTCCTCTGTACAACGTCCACTTGGTCGAAAGTAAAAATACGCCCACTTGGGCATTAAGAAAGCTCATTAGCATAAACCAAAATCGCTCCTAACGTTGTGAAAATAGATCGTTTTTTTTAAATAAAAAGCATTACTGTCACCTACATTACAGCGCCCATCTCCTTATATAGGAGACAGGGCACTTATAATGTGGTGACAGAGTCTCTTTAAGGACGCAGCCTTGTTTTGGCCTTAAGGCTCAGAGCCCATTTTTCAAATCTGACATATTTTACTTTATGTGGTAATAACATCAGAATGCTTAAACCTATCCAAGCGATTCTGAGATTGTTTTCTCGTGAGACATTGGGCTTCATGTTAGTAGTAAAATTTGGTCGATATATTCAGTGTTTATTTGTGAAATATTGAAAAATTTAGAGAAAATGTAGAAAAAAATAGCATTTTTTTCTGAATTTAAATGCATCTGCTTGTAAAACAGACGGTTATACACCCTAAATAGTTACTAGTTCACATTTCCCATATGTCTACTTTAGATTGGCATCATTTTTTGAACATTCTTTTATTTTTCTTGGACGTTACAAGGCTTAGAACATAAACAGCAATTTCTCATATTTTTAAGAAAATTTCAAAAGCCTTTTTTTAAGGTACCTATTCAGTTCTGAAGTGTCTTTGAGGGGCCTATGTATTGGAAACCCCAGTAACACACCCCATTTTAAAAACTAGACCCCTCAAAGTTTTTTAAACCTTTAGGCATTTCAAAGGAATTAAAGCAATGTGGATGTGAAATTTGCTAATTTCATTTTTCTTGCTGAATTTCAATTTTATTCTATTTTTTTCTGTAATACAGAAGGTTTTACCAGAGAAACACTAATAAATATGTATTGTCCAGATTCTGCAGTTTTTAGAAATGTCCCACATGTGGCCTACTGCGCTCGTGGACTAAAACACAAGCCCTAGAAGCAAAGAAGCGCCTAGTGCATTTTGGGCCTCTTTTTTATTAGAATACATTTTAGTCAGCATGCCAGGTCTGAAGAGGTGTTGAGGTGAAAAACAATAGAAATCCCCCAAAAGTGACCCCATTTTGGAAATTGAACCCCTCAAGGAATTCATTTATGGTTATTGTTACCATTTTGACCCCACAGTTTTTTTCACAGCGAGTATTTGAATTGGGCTGTGAAATGAAAAAAATTAAATATTTTCCAATAAGATGTCATTTTTTATCAAAATTTCTTATTTTCACATCGAAGAAAATGCCCCATTTTGTTGCCCAATTTGTCCTGAGTGTGGCAATACCCTATTTGTGGTGATAAACTGCCGTTTGGGCCCATGGGAGGGCTCAGAAGGAAAGGACCACCATTTGGCCTACTGGGGATTTTCTGGTGCTAAGTCATATATGCAGAAGCCCCTGAGGTACGAGTACAGTTGAAACCCCCGAGAAGTGACCCCCGTTTTAAAAATGACACCCCTTAAGGCATTCATCTAGAGGTGTAGTGAGCATTTTGACCCCACAGGTATTGTGTAAAAGATAATGCGCAGCAGAGGGTGCAGAGTGAGATTTGCAATTTTCTATACATATGTGCCAATTTAGCGTCCGATATATTGTGCCCAGCATGCGCCACCGGAGACATACACCCCATAAACGGTAATGTGGGTTCTCCCAGGTATGGCAATACCGTACATGTGGCTGTTAACAGCTGCCTGGGCACACAGCAGGGCCTAGAATGGAAAGATGAGGGGGATAAGCTGTGCGGAGGGCATCAGGGTAAGTAAAACTGGGGTAGATAAAAAATCAAGGGATGTATGATAAATTTTATAACACTTTCATACAAAGCCCTAGTTTTTCGTGACGCGTGCCACATTGATATATTGTGTCCTACCTTATCCCCCTCTTATAGCAGACTTTGCACCTCTTTTGACTTTCTCCCTTCTTGCCAGTTTGGGGAACTTCTGTTGGAAAATGTTGCCCTGGTACTATGTGTAAGGGCTCACTTCCAGAAGTACTGGGTGCCCCCCCTTCCTGGTCCCTAAAGATTAGGTTCTTGATAACCACCTCCTGAAATTCCAGGAAAGTTCCCGTCTGGCCTGTACATCGACGTAGCACGTACACACAGGGGCATAACTAAGAAAAGACTGGGCCCCATAGCAAACTTTTGACTGGGGCCCCCACTCCCTTGGGTATCACTCAACCCCCCCTTGTAGATAGTGCCTCCCTATAGATTCCGCCACACAGCGCCCCCTATAGATAGCACCATACAGCACCCTGTAGATAATGTCATACTGCCCTCCCCCTGTAGATAACGCTATACAGCCCCCCTGTAGATAACGCCATACAGCCCCCCTGTGGATAACGCCATACAGCCCTCCCCCTGTAGATAACGCCATACAGCCCTCCCCCTGCAGATAACACCGGACAGCCTCTGTAGATAATGCCAAACAGCCCCCTGTATTTAATGCCAGACAGCCCCCTGTAGATAATGCCAGACAGCCCCCTGTAGATAATGCCAGACAGCCCCCTGTAGATAATGCCAGACAGCCCCCTGTAGATAATGCCAAAGAGACACCCCTGTAGATAACGCCAGACAGCCCCCCTGTAGGTAACGCCATGCAGCCCCCAACAAAAAACGGCCTATAGTTTGTCCTACAAAAGACATGCATCCCGTATCCACAGGATAGGGGATACATGTGTGATCGCTGGCAGCGATAAGGAGAACGGGGGACCGAAAGTTCTCCATGACAAACCTTGGACTTCCGGCGTCTGCGCAGTTCAATAAAAATGAAAGGCACGCTGGTCACGCAGGCGCACAGCGCGACCGGTGCGCAAGTCATTTCTATGGAGCTGCCGACAGACCACGGAAGTCTGAGGTTTGTCATGGAGAACTTCGGGGGACTTTCGGTCCCCCGTTTTCCTTATCGCTGGTCGTCCCAGCGATCACACATGTATCCCCTATCCTCCCATGTCTTTTGTAGGAACAACCCCTTCAGTGGCGTCGCGCTGTAGCAGCCATAGTGGCTGCTAGCGGAGCCTCCGGCCATGGGAGGGGGGGCCAGTGCCGGCGGGCGTAGCGGGCACCCTCATGCTGCGGGCTCCGTAGCAGATGCTACGGCTACCACTGCGGTAGTTACGCCACTGCGTACACATAGTACAATGCCATCTGTATGATGTGCACGTCCAGCTTCTTATACCACACCTCATGGCGCTGTAGGACATCAGGACATGATCTGACAAGTTCACCCCTCCCATGTACCTATTGTAGTCCAGGATGCAGTCTGGTTTGGGGGGTCTCTGTACTGGTACCTCGTACTGGTACATGGGTACTGGTGTGGCCATGTATTGTTGTCAATACAAGGACATCTCTCTTGTCCTTGTACTTGATACACAATATGTTGCTGCTAGATTGTGCCCTGCTCTCACCCCTTCTTGTTTGCCCAAGCAGAGTCTTAGGGAGGCCTCTCAGACTTTTTCTAGCTGTGCCGCATGCCGCAGTACTTCTGGAAGCGAGGCACTTGAAGAGTGGGACGCTGGTATAAAAATTATCCAGGTAGAGGTGGTAACCCTGGTCCAGCAGTGGGTGCACCAAATCCCACACAATTTTTGCATTAAAGGGGTTGTCCCAAGTTGACTCAAATTTTTTTTTTTATACATTCTAAGCAGGAAATGAATTTTAAAACATTTGGTGTTAAAAAAAATTTCAAATTCATTTCCTAAGTGCCTTTTTTTTACACTTGATAACTCAGCAAGTGCTGGTTATCTTTTCTAAAAAGGGGCGTGAGCGGCTCGATGTCAATCAAGCCGCTCCGCTCTGCAGTGTGCGCGCTCCCGATGTTGCTAGATACTGTAGTTCTAGCAACATCGGGAGAATGTTCGTCTCAAGCGGGCATGGTAAGCCCGATTGAGACGAACTTACCGTGAATGTACTGTACACTACACTACACTACATTACATTCACCCCGTTTCGGCAAGCCACTTTTCCCTCCCCCACCCTGTCACTACATTTTTGTACCCGCCGCATCGGTGCTGCATCAGCACCCGGCGAACAACTAAAAATATATAAAATAAAATAATAATCACCTAAGACGTTCTAACGGCGCTCTGAACGGTCCCGTCACTTGCCATCTTCCTTCTTCTTGGTGCCGCTCGCATTCATAGTAACAATGTGTTGCGGCGCAGATGACGTAATCATATCAGGCCCATGTGATTACTTCATCTGCGCCCACCGCTCTGTTATTGTGAATGGGAGAAGAAAAGTGACGGGACTGTTCAGCTCTTCGTGGGAACGTCTTAGCTGAGTTTATTTTTGTATGTATGTTGTTATGTATGTATGTATGTATGTATGTATGTATATGTTTTCTTGTATGTATGTTGTCATGTTTGTATGTGTATATGTGCATGTATGTTTGCATGTATGTATGTTTTCATGTATGTATGTTTGCATGTATGTATGTTTGCTTGTATGTATGTTTGCTTGTATGTATGTTTGCTTGTATGTATGTTTGCTTGTATGTATGTTTGCTTGTATGTATGTTTGCATATTTGTATGTGTATATGTGCATGTATGTGTATATGTGCATGTATTTTTGCTTGTATGTATGTTTGCTTGTATGTATGTATGTATGCTTGCTTGTATGTATGTATGTTTGCATGTATGTATGTTTGCTTGTATGTTTGCTTGTATGTATGTTTGCTTGTATGTATGTTTGCTTGTATGTATGTATGTTTGTATGTGCATGTATGTGTATATGTGCATGTATGTTTGCATGTATGTTTTCATGTATGTATGTTTTCATGTATGTATGTTTTCATGTATGTATGTTTGCATGTATGTATGTTTGCATGTATGTATGTTTGCATGTATGTATGTTTGCATGTATGTATGTTTTCTTGTATGTATGTATGTTTTCTTGTATGTATGTTGTCATGTTTGTATGTTTTCATGTATGTGTTTTCATGTATGTATTTTGTCATGTTTGTATGTGTATATGTGCATGTATGTTTGCATGTATGTATGTTTTCATGTATGTATGTTTGCATGTATGTATGTATGTATGTTGTCATGTTTGTATGTGTGTATGTTTTCATGTATGTGTTTTCCTGTAGGTATGTTTGCATGTATGTATGTTTGTATGTATGTATGTTGTCATGTTTGTATGTGTATACGTGCATGTATGTTTGTATGTATGTATGTTTGTTTGTTTGTATATATGTCTGTATGGCCATGTATGATACTGTCTGCTGGCGCCCTGTATCTAAGCCAACTTTGCCGCAGGCTTCTATACATGGTATAACAGTCAGTATCACACATGAAAGTGAAAGTAAGCCTACGACATGTTTTATTTCATTTTTTTTTTAATATTTTTGATTTTTTACAGGTTTGGTGTTTGGACTACGTCGGTTTCGAGGACTACTTAGATGACGCTTTTTTTTTCATCAATAAAATGGTTAATGAGGGTTGTGTTGGGGGTGCTTTATTTCAATAAAATATTTTATCTATATCTTTGTCTTTTCTTTTCAAGTTTTATTACTATCACTTTAGTAATGGCCGCGGTCAGAGTGACAACATCCATTACTAAGGGGAGGCTTAGTGTTAGCCGGTACAGAGGCTAACACTAACCACCATTATTACCCCGGTACCCACCACCACCAGGGGTGCCGGGAAGAGCTGGGTACGATCCAGTACCCGACCATCTGTTGTGATGGTAGGGCTCTGGGGCGGCCGCAGGCTGGTATTATGAGGCTGGGAAGGGCCAAAAACAGTGGACCTTCCCACCCTTGTAATGCTAGGCTGCTGCTGCTGTGTTGTATCTGGCTGGTTATAAAAATGGGGGGGACCCCACGTCATTTTTTTTATTATTTATTTATTATTTTTATTAAAAAGACATGGGGTTCCACCCAATTTATCATAACCAGCCACAAACAACACAGTGTTATTAGCCTGGGAATGTACTAAACCAGTGGCCCCTCCCACCCGTGTAATGCCAGACTGCTGCGGCCTTGTATATGGCTGGTTATTAAAAATGTGGGGGACCCAACGTCTATTATTAAATTTTACAAAAAAACGACGTGGGGGTCCCCCCCATTTTTATAACCAGCCCGATACAGCACAGCAGCAGCAGCCTAGCATTACAAGGGTGGGAAGGTCCACTGTTTTTGGCCCTTCCCAGCCTCATAATACCAGCCTACGGCCGCCCCAGTACCCGACCATCACAACAGATGGTCGGGTACTGGATCGTACCAAGCTCTTCCCGGCACCCCTGGTGGTGGTGGGTACCGGGGTAATAATGGGTGGTTAGTGCTAGCCTCTGCACCGGCTAACACTAAGTACCGCCTTAATAATGGACGCTGTCAATCAGCCAACTGCCATTATCTAGGCACTAATAAAGTTTGAAAAAAAAACACAAAGACAATTTTTTTTTATTGAAATAAGAAATCCCCAACAAAACCCTCGTTAACCATTTTATTAAAATTTTCAAAAAACGTAGATCTACGCAGTAGTCCAACGAATCGAAAGACGTAGTCCGATCGGTACATCAAAATCTGCAACAACATAAAAAAAAAGTTAGCAATGTGAACAATACCGATACTTATGCTCACCTACACACACACACAAACAACCACACACAAACATATACACAAACACATATAAACACACACCCATATATTACACAAACACATATACACACATATACACACACACATATACACACACACATATACACAAACACACCCATATACACAAACATATATACACACACACACATATACACAAACACACACACATACACAAACACACACGTATACAAAAACACACACAAACATATACACACAAACCTATACACATATGCACAAACACACCCATATATACACAAACACACACACACATATACACACACACATATGCATACATATACACATATGCACAAACACCCATATATACACAAACACACACATATACATATACAAAAACACACAAACATATACACACAAACATATGCACAAACACACCCACATACACAAACACACACACACACACACACACACACACACACATATACACAAACACACACAAACATATACACAAACACATGTACACAAACAAACCCACATATACACAAACATATACATATATACACAAACACACCCATATATACACAAACACACACACATAAACACACCAAAAAAGCACACACACATATATACACACAAACATATACACATAAACATATGTACACAAACACACCCATATATACACAAACACATACACAAACCCACACATATACAAAAACACACACACACAAACATATACACAAACACACCCATATATACACACACACACAAATATACACAAACACAAAAATATACACAAACATATACACACAAATACACCCATATATACACTCACACATAAACACACACACATATACACAAACACACCCATATATACACACACACACACACACTTACCTTTAGCGGAGCGCAGACTTCTCGCGACGGGTGCCTTCCACTTCATCTCCTTGCATCTCCTGCGCATGCGCCGAGATGCGCGTTCATGAGTAAATGACATCCTCTGCTCCGGACGCAGAGGATGTCATTACGCATGCGCGGCCACCGCTAAAGGTAAATAGCGGTGGCCGGGAACCTAGGCAACGAGCAGGATACAAAGAGGGACCGACCGCAACTTCAATCAACGATATCAAGAAAACGACATCGCTGGACGACGGACAGGTAATTAGAATTCTTCTTATTTTTACATGGGGGAGCTTTATAGCTCCATTTATCAACTTGGGACAACCCCTTTAACTCCCAGTAAGGGGGTGCATTCTGGGGGCTGAATACTGGTGTCCTTCCCTTCATATATCCTAAATTTGTACGTATACCCTGATGTACTCTCGCACAGCTTATACATCTTCACGCCATACCTTGCCCTCTTACTCGGCAGGTACTGGCGGAATTGAAGCCTCCCTTTAAAATGTACCAAGGACTCAGCAATAGAAATAAAATTCTCGGGGGTGTATGCTTGGGAAAACCGGGCACTGAAATAGTCTAATAGGGGTCTCCGTTTATACAAACGGTCAAAACTGAGCTCATCTCGGGGTGGGCACTGCTCATTATCAGTATAATGTAAGAAGCAAAGTATTGCCTCTTAACGCATCCTAGACACGGCCATGCGGTACATCGCGGTGTGGTATAAGATTTTTTTTTTTTAAAGGTTCCAGTTCAGTTCTGAAGTGGCTTTGAGAGACCTATATATTAGAAACCCCTATCAAACACCCCATTTTAGAAACTAGGCCCCTCAAAGTATTCACAACAGCATTTAGAAAGTTTATGAACCCTTTAGGTGTTTCACAGGAATTTAATGCAAAGTAGAGGTGAAATTTACAGATTTAATTTTTTTGTCAGAAAATCCTTTTTATTCAATTTATTTCTGTAAAACAGAAGGTTTTACCCGAGAAACGCAACATAATACTTATTGCCCAGATTCTGCAGTTTTTAGAAATATCCCACATGTGGCCCTAGTGCGGTAATGGACTGAAGCACCGGCCTCCGAAGCAAAGGAGCACCTAGAGGATTATGAGGCCTCTTTTTTATTAGGCACCATGTCTGGTTTGAAGAGGTCCTGTGGTGCCAAAACAGTGGAAACCCCCCAAAAGTGACCCCATTTTGGAAACTAGACCCCTTGAGGAATTCATTGTAGTTTTCATGGGGTGCATGCGGCTTTTTGATCAGTTTTTATTCTATTTTTAGGTGGCGTGGTGACTAAAAAACAGCAATTCTACTATTGTTTTTTTATTCTATTTTTTTTACAGCGTTCACCGTGCGCTATAAATGACATATTCACTTTATTCTGCGGGGCGATACGATTGCGGCGATACCATATGTTTATAGTTTTTTTTTATGTCTTATGGCGGTTGCACAATAAAATACGTTTTATTAAAAATCATTTACTTTTTGTGTTGCCATATTCTAGGAGCTATAACGTTTTTGGTTTTTTTTCCCATCAAGAAAGCCGTGCGAGGACTTGTTTTTTGTGTAACGAACTGCAGTTTCGATAAGAAACATTTTTAGGTACAAGCGACTTTTTATTCTCTTTTTATTCCATTTTTTGGGAGGTGAAGTGACCAAAAAAATTGTGATTCTGGTCAGGTTTATGATTATTTTCTTTTACGGCGTTCACCGTGCGGGATAAATAACGAAATACTTTTGTAGTTCAGGCCATTACGGACGCGGCGATACCAATTATGTATAGTTTATTTGTTTATTTATTTTTTATTAATAATGATGAAGGACTGATAAGGGAAAAAGGGGAATTTTAACTTTTGTTACTTTTAAAACTTTTATTTTCTTATTTTTACACAACTATTAACTTTTTTGAACTTTATTACTTTGTCCCATTAGTGTACTTGAGGGCAGGAGGCCCTGATCGCTATTCTAATACACTGCACTACATGCGTATTGCAGTGTATTAGAGCTGTCAGCTACTCACTGACAGCAAGCATAATGGGTCCTGACTTAGTCAGGACCCACTAGGCTTCCGTAGATGGCATAGCCGGACGCCATTGTTAGGTGTCTGGTTGCCATAGCCACCATCGCCGGCCGCTATCGTGTAGCGGGCCGATAATGGATATCTTAACCCCTAACAAACCGTGATCGCTATTGAACGCGGCTTCCAAGGGGTTAATCAGCGGGGACACAGCGATCAGTCCCCGCTGAAGGAGCTGCGGTAACTGCTGTATGAGACAGCAGCTGTCACAGCTCCTGTATGTGTCGGGAAGACGGCCGAAATGGCCGTTCCTCCCCTGACGTACTATTCCGGCTCTGAGCACGAACAATGCACTTAGCACGACAGAATAGTATGTCGCTGAGCACGAACGGGTTAATAGTCAAATATAATACCAGTTCAGCCATATATCAAAAGGAGATACACCTCCAAACCAACTTGATACTTGAAAGCAGTAGACTAGCCAAATATAAGCAAGGAGAACATCGGCTCTAATCCATCACATAAACCTTATATACAAATCCCAGAAGCAGAGCAGGTGAGCGGCCACAAGTACATTCACAATTAGGCCTACAGCATGCAACTATTATATTCCAGAGAAGAAAACACTTTAATATACTCATAGAAAATACATTTTAAAAACATGTTCCTCGGTATATACAGGGATCATAGGGGGTTTTATACAGGGATGATGTGGGTTAAATACAGTTATATACAGGGATGATAGGGGGTATTGTACAGGGATAATGGAGGTTTTATACATGGATGATGGCTGCTTCAGCTATCATTCCTGTATATAACCCCATCATTCCCGTATATAACCCCCATCATCGCTGTATATTTATCAACCATCATCACTGTATGTAACCCCCATCATCCCTGTATATACCAGCCAGGCTGGTATATACAGGGATGATGGGGGTTATATAAAGTTAATAACATGGATGATGGCTGCTCCATATCATCCCCATATATAATATATAACCCCCATCATCCCTGTATATATCAACCATCATCCCTATATATAACTTCATCATTCCTGTATATAAACTCCATCATACTTGTATATACCAGCCAGGCTGGTATATACAGGTATGATGGAGGTTATATACAGTGATGATGAGGGTTATATACAGGGATGACGGGTAGTCCAGCCATCATCCCTGAATTAACCCCCATCACCCCTGTTTAAAGCAGCCATTATCCCTGTATAATTTCAGAACGGAATACATCGGGGAGGGGTGCTTTCTCACCCTCTCCTCATACGCAGGCAGGCTTCTTCTGTTCCTGGCGGGCAGCGTTAGAAGCGTGCACTAGCAGACGTGCCTAGCGTGCACGCACGTCCACTAGCTTGAATGACTGTGTGGCCGCGCACAGTTATGGTGAGAGCGACGGGAGTGGAGAGAGAAGATCGGAGTGGCGGGGAAGAGCAGAGGGCCCCACCATCGCCGTGAGTGGGCCCCACCATCTATATAGAGATAGATAGAGAGGGAGAGAGAGAGTGAGAGAGAGAGATATGAGAGAGAGTTAAGGCCCTATTACATCGGCCGATTTTTGCCGGTGCATCGAGTGCCGATAAGCAAGACAACGTTGAGCGGCGACCGTTTGATCCTGTCACAAGGCGATATCGATCGAGATGGGCGGTTGTTACTCCGATCGCTCGTCCCCATACATTATCATCATGTCGGCAGCATGTGTCGGTTTACACAGGGAGATGTGCTGCCGGCAGCGATAATCTTTTACTTTTTTAAAACGATAGGATCAGCAGATGATCAGATGATTGAGCGTCTGCTCGTTTATCTGCTGATTGCTGCTCTGTTTACACAGGCCAACTATCGGCAATGAGCGTTCTATGAACGCTTGTCTGCCCGATAATTGCCCAGTGTAAAACTCCCCATAGAGATGAGAGATAGATATGAGAGAGAGAGAGAGAAAGAGAGAGAGAGAGAGAGAGAGAGAGAGAGAGATAAGAATATGAGAAAGAGAGATATGAGAGGGATATGAGAAAGAGATATGAGATAGATATGAGAGAGAGAGAGAGAGAGAGAGAGAGATGAGGGAGAGAGAGATATGGGAGAGAGATATGGGAGAAAGAGATATATGAGAGAGAGATATGAGAGAGAGATATAGAGAGAGATGAGGGAGAGAGAGATATGGAAGATAGACAGATAGATAGAGATGTGTGAGTGAGTGAGTGAGTGAGTGAGTGAGAGAGGGGGCACGACGGCAGAAGTCATCTCTGTCTAAGTGTCATACTGTCAAAGTGTCCTGGCAGTTATACATGGCACAGATCTAACATCCATCTCTCTTCTCTTCATACAGGTATATAATCCATTTCATTCCTGCATGAACCTCATCCCTGCTGTAGCTGCATTTCAAAAAGCTGAAACTTTTATTTTATGGTATATAATCCATTTCATTCCTGCATGAACCTCATCCCTGCTGTAGCTGCATTTCAAAAAGCTGAAACTTTTATTTTATGGTACTCTGCTTTCCTGTCTTGCTATATAGTCTAATGTTATCTCCAAGTTTTTGTCAAAGTGTTTGATCGTCGTTAAGTTTTATGATCATCCAGACCTGCTAGTTTGTTTGTTTATCTCTGCATAGCTTTTCACCTCATGTGTCTAGTTGATTTGATTAATAGCTGAACGAGCTTAATTAGGCCTAGATCTGAGCATCTACTCCCCTATAAATTTAGATGTAGCATATGGGGAAGGCACTCGTGCAGGGGGGCACGACGGCAGAAGTCATCTCTGTCAAAGTGTCCTGGCAGTTATACATGGCAGTTGCACAGGGTCAGTGACAGGTAAGCTGCATTAGCAAACCAGACAAACTAGCCCACCCTCTCAATATTAGATTTCTAACTATCTGTAAACAAACATGTTTGCCACCGCTCTCATCATTATAGCTGCACTTGGTTTTCAATCCTATCGCCCATTTAAGACTTGCCCAAAAACAGTCTACATCAGTCCTTCTCTCCTGGCCTCCCCCATGTACAGCTCCCATTCACTATTCACTTTCCTCAGTCAACTTAACCCATCTCATCCCACTGCCCAACATAAAAAACGCTCTCATAAATCACAGAACCATCTGCTGTCTCTCTCCATTCTCCTGCTGCTAGCTGCAGGGGACATATCTCCCAACCCTGGTCCCCCCTTTTCTTCTGCCAAGCTCAACCACTTACCTGCCACACATAGAAACCCTGCAAATCTTCTTGCCATTCCTTGTATGTCTTCTCCTGTCTCTTTTAACTGTGCTCTCTGGAACTCTCGGTCCGTGTGCAACAAACTCACCTTTATTCATGACTTATTCCTTTCTAACTCTCTCAACCTTCTGGCTCTTACAGAAACATGGCTACACCTGTCTGACACTGCTTCCCCTGCTGCTCTATCTTATGGTGGTCTCCAGTTCTCTCATGCCCCCAGAACTGAGAACAGGCAGGGTGGAGGAGTAGGTATACTTCTTTCCCCACACTGCACTTTCCAGGTCATTCCCCCGGTCCCCTCACTCACATTTCCCTCTTTTGAAGTCCACACCCTCAGACTCTTTCACCCTTTTCCCCTCCGAGTGGCAGTTGTCTACCGCCCACCGGGCTCACCCCGCCAATTCCTGGATCATTTTGCTGCCTGGCTTCCACAGTTTCTATCCTCTGAAACACCCACTCTCATCATGGGTGACTTCAACATCCCCATTGATAACCCAATCTCCTCATCTGCCTCCCAGTTTCTATCTTTAACCTCGTCCCTCGGTCTGTCACAACTTACTAACTCTCCTACACATGAAGACGGGCATTCACTTGACCTGGTCTTCTTCCGGCTCTGCTCAGTTTCTGACTTTATTAACGCTCCTCTCCCGCTTTCTGACCACAATCTTCTCTGCTTTACTATCAAATATTCTCTGCCTCCTCAGGTCATCCCTACGTATCAGACATACAGAAATCTACATGCCATTAACACTGTGAAACTCCTAGACAGTCTACAGTCCTCATGGTCCCCTATCTCTTCCCTCTCCTGTCCCAATCTGGCTGCCAAACTTTATAATAACACTCTCAAAAATGCATTGGATGAAGCAGCCCCCACTACACTCCGAACCACCCGACAAAGACGACGACAACCCTGGCACACGCCTCAATCCCGCTTTCTTCAGCGGTGCTTGAGATGTGCCGAACGACTGTGGAGAAAATCGCATTTGGATGCAGATTTCCTCCATTACAAATTTATGCTCAAAACTTACAACTCTGCCCTTCACCGCGCCAAACAAGTCTACTTCACTTCTCTCATCTCCACACTATCTAATAATCCAAAACGCCTCTTTGATACTTTTCACTCCCTCCTTAGTCCTAAAGTGCAGACGCCAATCACAGATCTCAGTGCTGAAGACCTGGCCAATTATTTTAAAGTTAAAATTGACAACATCCGGCATGATATTATCTCCCAGTCCCCTAGTAACATCGATCCCCTTCCCCCCCGCACTCCCTCTTCTTCACTCTCAGCATTTGACCCAATAACTGAAGAAGAAGTCTCGAGGCTCCTCTCTTCTTCTCGTCCTACTACCTGCCCTAGTGATCCTGTCCCCTCACACCTCCTCCAGTCCCTCTCCCCAGCTGTCACTAGTCACCTGACTAAAATATTTAACCTCTCTCTTTCCTCTGGTATCTTTCCCTCCGCTTTTAAACATGCCATTATAAACCCATTATTGAAAAAACCAACACTTGACCCATCCAGCGCTGCCAACTACCGACCAGTCTCTAATCTGCCCTTCATCTCCAAACTCCTGGAACGCTTGGTCTACTCTCGCCTTATCCGCTATCTCTCTGCTAACTCCATTCTTGACCCCTTACAATCTGGTTTCCGCACTCTACACTCCACAGAAACTGCCCTTACTAAAGTCTCAAATGATCTCTTGGCGGCTAAATCGGACGGTAAATCCTCTCTCCTGATTCTTTTGGATCTCTCTGCAGCCTTTGACACTGTAGACCACAAACTTCTACTTAACATGCTCCACTCTATTGGCCTCCAGGACGCGGCTCTCTCTTGGTTTTCCTCCTATCTCTCTGACCGCTCATTCAGTGTGTCATTTGCTGGTTCCACTTCTTCTCCTCTTCCCCTTGATATCGGGGTTCCTCAGGGATCAGTCCTAGGTCCGCTCCTCTTTTCTCTCTACACAGCTCCTATTGGACAAACCATCAGCAGATTTGGCTTCCAGTACCATCTCTACGCTGATGACACCCAATTATATACCTCTTCCCGTGACATCACCCCTGCTCTAATACAGAACACCAGTGATTGTCTGTCCGCTGTCTCTAACATCATGTCCTCTCTCTATCTGAAACTGAATCTTTCTAAAACTGAGCTCCTTGTGTTCCCACCATCTACTAACCTCCCTAAACCTGATGTCTCCATCTCTGTGTGTGGCACTATCATAACTCCTAAGCAGCACGCCCGCTGTCTCGGGGTTATTTTTGACTCCGATCTTTCCTTTACTCCTCACATACAATCACTTTCACGCTCCTGTCATTTTCACCTCAAAAACATCTCCAGAATCCGCTCTTTTCTTACGGAGGAAACTGCCAAAACTCTCATTGTTGCTCTGATTCACTCTCGTCTTGACTACTGTAACTCATTACTAGTCGGTCTTCCCCTCACTAAACTCTCCCCTCTCCAATCTATCCTCAATGCAGCAGCCAGGCTCATCTTTATGACCAACCGCTACACCAACGCCTCTAATCTGTGCCAGTCACTGCACTGGTTGCCCATCCCCTTCCGAATAAAATTCAAACTTATTACTCTCACCCACAAAGCTCTCCACAGTGCTGCACCTCCTTACATCTCCTCCCTCATCTCTGTCTACCACCCTACTCGGGCTCTACGTTCTGCCAACGACCTTAGATTAAAATCCTCCATAATCCGAACCTCCCACTACCGTCTCCAGGATTTCTCTCGTGCTGCACCCGTCCTCTGGAATGTGCTACCCCAGACAATCAGATTAATTCCCAATATCCTCAGTTTTAAACGTGCCCTGAAAACACATCTATTTAGACAGGCCTATAACATTCCCTAATCTGATTCCTTTCCATGGCCCTCCTTTTAGATTAGTCATCAGGCTAAGATTCCCTCACACTCCTTCTCTTCATGTCCGTCATACACGGATACTGGCTGGTGACCGGCTCATGCAGCTTTATGTTATCACCGCATGTGTATAAAAATGGCCGGACCATTGTACAGAACAAACACTATTACACTTTGTGTCTCCCTTATGTCCTCATAGATTGTAAGTTCTTGCGAGCAGGGTCCTCACTCCCCAGGTTTGAATTGTAAATGAACTTTGTCACTATGTAATGTCTGATATTGTTTGTTTCATGTTCCCTCTAAATTGTAAAGTGCTGCGTAATATGTTGGCGCTATATAAATAAAGATTATTATTATTATTATTATTATTATTAGAGAGAGAGAGAGAGAGATGTGAGAGAGAGATGTGAGAGAGAGATGTGAGAGAGAGAGAGAGAGAGATGTGAGAGAGAGATGTGAGAGAGAGATGTGAGAGAGAGATGTGAGAGAGAGATGTGAGAGAGAGATGTGAGAGAGAGATGTGAGAGAGAGATGTGAGAGAGAGATGTGAGAGAGAGATGTGAGAGAGAGTTATGAAAGAGATGAGTGAGAGACACAGACAGAGAGAGAGGTGTGAGAGAGATAGGTTGTGGCAGGTGGGCTCACAAAATGTGATCAAAATGTGCACTAAGAACCTCCCTATTCTAAGTAGATTTAGCAGTAATGCATATTTATTTATATTTAGCGGTTTAGGTGACATTAGTGATCACAGTGTGCTGTTGACATTTTCTTGTCTGCTGTATAAATTTGCAGTCACAGACGTTCTTGCACCTGTATACACGTTTGGTTTCATTTTGTTGGAATGTGCTGTTCAAACTTATGTGTTGTTTATGTGATTCAAATACGTGGGCTTAGTTACTGCCTCCATTTTTTATCTTGCACTCCTCCCATTCTGCCCTGGGTGATTTTAGTTAGTTTAACTACCATCCCCAAGTATATGTAGTCTTGGTCTCAGTTCTGGGTGTATGTGCAGTGTAGGTTCCCACCTCATAGAGGTCGCCTTGACGTGGCAGGTGGGCTCACACAATTTGAAGAAAATGTGCGCTAAGAACCTCCCTATTGTGAGTAGATTAAACAGTAATGCATATTTATTTATATTTACACAGCGTTCCAAATTATTATGCTGATTTTCCTAAATAGTCTATGCAAATGACAGTCAGTATAATCTTCAAGCCATCAACCGTTGGAGTATAATGCAAATTTTATTGAACAAATCTCCTAATGATAACAGATTTTTTTTTTAGAAGTAAAAAACTCAAAATGCACTGTTTCACATTATTATGCACAACAGAGATCAAAACATTTTAAAGGTTGTAAATAGAACTAAAATGGTCCTTCAGGAGGTCATATTTACAGAAATCAAAAGCTCTTTCAATAAAAAAAAATTTAACAGGCCAAGTTACATGTTAACATAGGACCCCTTCTTTGATATCACCTTCACAATTCTTGCATCCATTGAATTTGTGAGTATTTGGACAGTTTTTGCTTGAATATCTTTGCAGGATGTCAGAATAGCCTCCCAGAGCTTCTGTTTTGATGTGAACTGCCTCCCACCCTCATAGATATTTTGCTTGAGGATGCTCCAAAGGTTCTCAATAGGGTTGAGGTGAGGGGAACATGGGGGCCACACCGTGAGTTTCTCTCCTTTTATGCCCATATTAGCCAATGATACAGTAGTATTCTTTGCAGCATGAGATGGTGCATTGTCATGCATGAAGATAATTTTGCTACGGAAGACACGGTTCTTCTTTTTGTACCACGGAAGAAAGTGGTCAGTCATAAACTCTACGTACTTTGCAGAGGTCATTTTCACACTGTCAGGGACCCTAAAGGGGCCTACCAGCTCTCTCCCCACGATTCCAGCCAAAAACATGACTCCGCCACCTCCTTGCTGACGTCGCAGCCTTGTTGGGACATGGTGGCAATTCACCAACCATCCACTACTCCATCCATCTGGACCATACAGGGTTGCACGGCACTCATCAGTAAACAACACGGTTTCAAAAATGAGTCTTCATGTATTTCTGAGCCCACTGCAACCGTTTCTGCTTGTGAGAATTGTTTAGGGTTGGCCGAATAATAGCTTTATGCACACTTGCAAACCTCTGGAGGATCCTACACCTTGAGGTTCGCGGGACTCCAGAGACACCAGCGGCTTCAAACACCTGTTTGCTGCTTTGCAATGGCATTTTAGCAGCTGCTCTCCTAATCCTATTAATTTGTCTGGCAGAAACCTTCCTCATTATGCCCTTATCTGAACGAACCCGTCTGTGCTCTGAATCAGTCACAAATCTGTTCACAGTACGATGATCACGCCTAAGTTTTCTTGAAATATCCAATGTTTTCAAATCTTGTCCAAGGTATTGCACTATTTCACGCTTTTCGGCAGCAGAGAGATCCTTTTTCTTTCGCATATTGCTTGAAACCTGTGGCCTGCTTAATAATGTGGAACGTCCTTCTTAAGTAGTTTTCCTTTGATTGGGCACACCTGGCAAACTAGTGATCACAGGTGTCTGAGATTGATTACAATGATCCAAAGAGCCCTAAGACACAATACCATCCATGAGTTTTATTGAAAAACTAATAATTAAATGTTTATGACACTTAAATCCAATGTGCATAATCATTTGGAACGCGGTGTAGTGGCTTAGTTGGCATTAGTGTTCGCAGTGTGCGGTCGCTATTTTCTTGTGTGCTAGATAGATGGATAGATAGATAGATAGATGTGTGAGAGAGAGAAAGAAAAAGAGATAGATATATTAGCACACATGCATATTCTCTAGAATACGGTATACTACATTTCCCATCATTCATCATTACGACCGTATAGTAGCCACCTTTGTCTTTATACAGTAAGTCCTGCTCTCATATTATTGGCGTCACATTTCCTCATAATATGAGGGGTCTTGTTTACTGACGGCTGCCCGTGGAGATTACATTTTGCTTTTATGCGTTCTTTGTATTTGAATGATTTCTTAGTATATATTCTGATGTCAGCACATATTGTAAAGCAGAAATTATCACGACTTTGTCCGCATTGCCTTTTGAGAGTAATTTCCATTCAGTACTTGTCCATAACAGCCATTGATTTTTTTTAGGAAGCACAGAAAATACAAGAAGCGACCTGGTTTCTTTGGGTAACTGCTCCACTTTTACTTTGTACCAGTTATGACAAATCTCCCTGATATGATCCTGAAAAATAAACATCTTAGGCTCTATTCTCAATGCATTTGTGCCTACCTTCAGTGTATACATTGGGAAATGCTCCCAACATATACTCTATACGTCCATAATTCTAGATAAGTATGTTGAGTGTCCATAAGTATGTGGACACTACTCCTCATTATTGAGTTTAGTGGTTTCAGCCACACCCATTGCAAACAGGTAAATAAAATCAAGCTCACAGTCATGCAATCTCCATATACAAACATTGCTAGTAGTATGGGTTGTACTGAAGAGCTCAGTGACTTTACATGTGGTGCTGTCATAGGATGCGACCATTACCAAATGTCAGATTGTGAAATTTCTGATCTGTTAGTACTGCCCGGTCACCTGTAAGTGCTATTATCTGTCAGATCAGCCCTGGTCACCTATAAGTGCTATCATTTGATAGAGCTGCCCCATTCACCTGTACCGTAATATCTGCTAGATCTGCCCCAATAACCTGTATATTTTTTCTTTTTTTTCTTATTCAAATTTTTTATTGAGTTTCAGAACACAAAATTACAAAACATAGTGGAGGGGAGGCCACCACACCTTAAATAAAAACAAACAAGGTCAGTGGACCAAAGCAAAAACAAACAAAACAAAAAAAAAAGAAAATCAATAATGTGCATCACATCTCAACATGAAAAACAATGGTCGGTATACAACAGTAGCATGAATAATCCTAGAGGCATAACATCAGGAGGTACAGCGAGACCACTTAATTCAAACAGAGAAGGAGAGGCACATTACCCTAGACAGGGGAAGAGAAAGTATAGAAAAAGGCCCCAAGAGAGGGAGGGATAGGAGGGAGGGGAGAGGACAAGGGGATCCTGGACTCCAGTTCCGTGGTATTATGAGTGAAAAACAGCAGCGAGCAAGAGCCGTAGTACATTTCACCGGGGCATAGGCCGACTCAGGTTACAGCCGTGAGGTAGGAAGGAGAAGAAACAAACAAACACTATCCAAGGAGACCATGTAGACATGTATTTTACCACAGCTGCCGGGGAGTGAGCCACCAAGTGTTCCACTCGCTGTATCAAGGCAACTTCCCGAAACCACTCATCTACTGTTGGGGGTATGGCCATTTTCCACCTGCGCGGGATCACTGACTTTGCCGCCTGAAGGAGATGTCTAGTTAGGGAGCTTTTATAAACGTGTATTGGCATCGGGAACATGAATAAAAGAGCTGCTTCCGGAGAGTTGGGGACAGAGACTCCAGTAACTTCCAATATCAATTTAAGTACCGCATCCCAAAAACTCCTCAACAAGGGGCAACTCCACCAAACATGAGACATGGAACCTCCTACAGCACCACAACGCCAACAATTGTCAGGCACAGACGGATACCATTTATGAAGCGCAGTCGGGACCCGATACCATCTAGAGACAATTTTGTAACTAGTTTCCTGGGCCCTAATGGCTATAGAGGCTTTTTGTGAGAGGGAGAAACACCGCTTCTATTGTTCATCAGTAAATGTAGTATGTAATTCTCTCTCCCAGGCCCCGCAGAAGGAGGGGAGTTGTTGGGAACGCTGTAAAAGGAGTAATTTATATATAACCTGTATATTTTTTCAATGTGAAGTGGAAGTGTCTAGGAGTAACAACAGCTCAGCCACGAAGCGGTAGACTACACCAACTTACAGAGCAGAGCCGGCGAGTGCTGAAGCACAGTGTGTATAATAATTGTCTATCCTCTATCACTCACTACAGAGATCCACACTGCCTCTGGAAGTGACATCAGCCCCAGAACTGTGCATCCGGAGTTTCATGAAATGGATTTCCATGAACGCTGCACACAAGCCTAAGATTGTCATGCAGAATGCCAGGTGGCGGCTTGAGTGGTGTAAAACATGCCGCCACTGGACTCTGGAGTAGCGTGTTCTCTGGAGTGATGAATCATGGCTCTCTAGTCTGATGGAGAAATCTGGGTTTGTCTGATGCCCGGAGAACACTGTGCTATGTGTTCGGGAGAAGGTTGACCAAACTGGCCAACAGGTTGTTGTAAGTTGACATATTGTCTGTTAATGCGGCACGGAGTACTAATGTGTTTCTTTCAGGATGAAGAAGGACACGTTGGTGACGATGTGAATGTATTCTTTATTGATGTGCGGAAATTACTATATTGTCAGTTTGTAGTTAAGGCAGGCGGTTGAAATGTGTTTAGTAACATGGTGGCGGGAAAACTTTCATCCTCATGCACCATGTTATTTTGGCAGATATAGAAGGGGCTAGACTAGGATACCCTGTCAATGTCCAGCAGGTGGTGATTGGTCCGTTTTGTTTCGTGGGAGGGAGGCAATCTTGAGTTAAGCATGTGGCAGAGTCTGCTGAACTAGAGAGGTGGAAACAATAGCTGCATGGGTCTGAGACTGCTGCAATAGTCAGTGACCAAGGCTGAAAGAAAGATAGCCACCTAATAGCAGGAACAGTAAGAGGAGCAGAGAAGTCTAGCCGGATAGGAGACATCCTGCAACCACCAGGCCATATTACTTGTGTAACCGTACCTCTGCGTGATTTCTGCTATGCATGTTGGACTCTGTATATATTGAGACTACTTAGGTTTTCACCTCTAAAGAAGTAAACCGGTTAGCAAAGAGTAACTGTGTCTTTCGCTACTGTGGGGTGATTACCGCCCAATGCTCTCGCTGGGCGAGTGGTTTCGTGCCCTTTATCTCTGTGCTTGGTCCACTTCTTATAATGCTCCCTACCGGAATACATAGTGCCTACTGTAACATTTGGTGGAGGAGGGGTAATGGTCTGTGGTGGTTTAGAGTTTGGCCCCTTATTTCCAGTGAAGGGTAATGTTAATGCTACAGCATACAAAGACATTTTGGAAAATTGTAGCTTGTATGTTTGTCGTAACGGTTTGGGGTTTGCCCCTTTCCTCTTCCAGCATCACTGTGCACCAGTGCATATAGCGGCTTTATAAAAACATGCAAACTCACAGAGCAGGGCTGCCGAATGCTAAAGCGCATGGACATGGTGAGACGTGTTTGGTCTAGAGGAATTTGAGTGGCTGCACTGTCCTAACCCCAAATCAACACCTTTGGGAATAATTGGAACGCCGATCGGAAGTCAGATCTGTACCCCCAACATCAGTGTCTGACCTCACAAATGATATTTTGGCTGAATGGGCGCATAATGTCCCACAGACACTCCAAAACCTTGTAGAAAGCCTTCCCAGAAGAGAGGAAGCTGTTAGAGCCACAAAAGAGGGCCAACTCCATACTCCATCGAACAAGCTTATATAGGGGCGATGATCAGGCGTTCAAAAAAAACTTTCATCCATATAGTGTACATGTAGGGGTGCCCACAGCGATACAGAAACGTTTGACACAGATCTTGATTTCAATTCTTTACTTCAACTACATTAGCCTTTAACTCGTTGAACAAATGGGAGCAAGTAGTACAGAACTGAGGTTAGGGACATCGAACCCAATAGAGTCCCCCTGCGAGAGTCTGTCACGCTACTTACTATTGGGTACACACCTCCGTCAGTCACGGCAGGAGCTACCTGCTATTGCACGGAATACCAAGGAATAGGAGCCTCATTCCGTCTTCGACGTGGTAATCAGTTGAACTAACTGGCTTTCGCACCACCGTGAGTCCTTTCACGGCCTAACTCTCCTGCCATCAGCTGGCGACTAAACGTTTAAGTGCGCCTAGGAACGCAACCTAGTTCTAGGGTACAGGTGCGAGAGGGTGTGAGCTGTCCTATAAGATTACGTCCTCCTGTATCTCTGCCACGAGCCCCTATTTAACTACTTGCTCCCCAAACTATACTTTACATCCACTTTTAACAAGGCAACACAATGTTCTGTAATAACCAATGCAGTACACGTTCCGTTCTGAAGGTCCAGGGACATGGGTATAAGTTCGCAATGAGGAGGTAAAGAATATAGACAGAGTAGTCCTACTGCATGGACTATTGCTGGAACTGTCAGTACAATTCATCCTCTTCCAGAGACATATGGTCTCACAGAGTGGGCCACTATCACCAGCCACTTCGCAGTTACAGATGGATTGCCTGCCACTTATCCTTCTGTAGCCTTTAGTCCCTTTCAGCTACTACTGGAATAGTCCCTCTTATTGCAAGCTTCCCACGACAGTACTCCAGTCCTTTCTTGTAATGGCGACTGCCGCTAGATAGTCATTTCCTTCCTCTCCAGGCACGCTCTCTCCCTGTGTCCGGCTTCTTTCCTTCCCGCTCTTGACGTCACGACCTAGCATCTCAGCAGGCTCATTATTTGACTGAATGCCAGAGCCCAGACGGAACTTTGCTCCGTCACTCTGTACGGTCACATTGCCGTCATCACACACGGCGTCATCAACGCCGTTACCATGACAACACCAACGCTCTGACACGAGAGCCTCGCACCCGTCTCGTTCCCTGTGTCCCTGCACCTACAGGGTAGGTAAACCGTTTTCCCCCTTACACCTTAGTTGATTTTCTCACACCCAGGCTGCCATAGATCAGACTCTGCAATAAATTCAGTGAAAAAAAAATAACCTAATAGGAGGAAGGAAAGATTAGGGAGGTGAGTAGGGGCTGTGCATTTCTATGAATCCTAAGCGACTCTGTGACTAAATGATAGCGCCATAGCTACTAAACATGACTGTTGCAACTAAGCCACTGCTTGAACCTTTGCCAATTGTCACATCTGTTTTTTTGCCAAACTTGGGACTAAAATGGAAGTATAAAATACATCTTTGTACCTCTTATTAATTTTAAATTCAATTCCCAGGGCCGCCCTCAGACATTTCTGGTCCCCATATACAGTAAACTAGTGTCTAATGTCTCCCAGCTTTCTAACAATTGCCCTTATAATGCGTATACTGTATAGAAATTAGATTGTGGACTGCACTAGAAGAGGGACTGACTGATTAGGGACCGAGTGATTCAGAAATGTGTACAGTACACCCATAAGGCTTAGGGCTCATGTACGGTAGTGCACAGAGATGATAAAGCTTACTAGTACGGCTTCCAATGTCGCATGCTAGAATCTTTGAAATGGGTACAGCAATACACTTGTTTTATTAAGGGTGTTGTCCAGGAGAAGAAAAAAAAAGGCTGCTCCCTTCCAAAAATAGCGCCACACCACTCCATGGGTTGTATCTGCAATTGCAGTTTAACCCCATCGAAGTTACAAGGCCAGGGCCGGCCTTAGGATAGATGGCACCCCGTGCGAAATGATCTTTAGGTGCCCCACCCCATCATTAAAAATAAATGCCCCATAAAAAAATTATAATGCCCCTTTAGTGCCCCCATACAGTATAATAAAAATAATTAATAATATAATATATTACAACCCCTTGAAGGACACAGTATTTTGTTCTCTAATTGTACCCACAGTATTATTCCACCTGTAGCACCCCTACACCGCATAATGTCCGCTTAGTGGCCCCCACATAGTATAGTGCTCCCCTGTAGATTTTGCCATACAGCCTCCCTGTAGACCGTGCCATAATCCCCCACTCCCTCCTTGTAGATTGTGCCATACAGCCTCTCCACCTCCCCCTTGTAGACAGTGCCATACAGTCCCCCACCTCCCCCTTGTAGAAAGTGCACCCAAACAAAAATTTTACTCACCTAGGCCCCGTTCCCATGACGAACTGAGCTGCTCCACGACGGGATCCTGTAGCCTAATACAGAGTTTCCCAACCTTTTCGGACTCGAGGCAGCACTGGAAAAATAAAATTTCCTCAGGGCACCCCTACCAAAATGGTTTCGATAAAGACCGAAAACGGATAAAAAAAAAATAAATAAAAAATAACACTACACTCCTAGGGTATGTTTACACACGTTTTTTGTAAGGCAAAAAAATCTGACTCAAAATTCCTTCAGGAATGGACAGCGTTGTTTTACGTTTTTTTGTGTTTTTTCTTAAGCCATTGAAGCTAATGCAAAAGACGCAGGAAAAAAAGCTCAAAACGGGCGCCGCAGGTATTTTCTGCCTCCTATTAATTTCAATTGGAGGTCAGAGGCGGAAACCACTTGAAGACCATCAGCCCCCCACCCACAGTAAAATTACCATCTGCCCACCACTCACAGATTCCCCCTGTAGGTAGCGCCACACAGCCCCCTTGTAGAAAGCGCCACACAGCCCCCTTGTAGGTAGCGCCACACAGCACCCTTGTAGGTAGCGCCACACAGCCCCTTGTAGGTAGCGCCACACAGCCCCCTGGTAGGGAGCACCACACAGCCCCCTGGTTGGTAGCGCCACACAGCCCCCTGGTTGGTAGCGCCACACAGCCCACTGTAGAGAGCGCCACACAGCCCACTGTAGGGAGCGCCACACAGCCCCATAGTAGGGAGCGCCACACAGCCCCCTGGTAGGGAGCGCCGCACAGCCCCCTGGTAGGGAGCGCCACACAGCCCCCTGGTAGGGAGCGCCATACAGCCCCCTGGTAGGGGGCGCCACACAGCCCCCTGGTAGGGGGCGCCACACAGCCCCCTGGTAGGGAGCGCCACACAGCCCCCTGGTAGGGAGCGCCACACAGCCACCTGGTTGGGAGCGCCACACAGCCACCTGGTTGGGAGCGCCACACAGCCCCCTGGTTGGTATCACCACACAGCTCACAGCCCCCTGGTTGGTAGCGCCACACAGCCCACAGCCCCCTGGTTGGTAGCGCCACACAGCCCCCTGGTTGGTAACGTTACACAGCCCACAGCCCCCTGGTTGGTAGCACCACACAGCCCAAAGCCCCCTGGTTGGTAGCGCCACACAGCCAACAGCCCCCTGGTTGGTAGCGCCACACAGCCCCCTGGTTTGTTGGTAGTGCCACACAGCCCACAGCCCCCTTGTAGATAGCGCTACTGTAGCTCCCTGAAGGAACGGAATCCCCGTGTTGCTGGGGATTCCGCTCCTGGAGCGCTCATTGATGTCTCTGTGTGACCGGGGATTCCACTCCAGGAGAAGCTCCTGTCGTCTGTGTCCATTTATGGACAATGATGTCATCGGCTTCTCCTGGAGTGGAATCCCTGGTCACAGCGTCTGCAACGCTGTGGACGGGGATTCCGCTGCAGGAGTTTCCCCTGATGTCACTGTCCATATATGGACAGAGACATCAAGGAGCAGAATCCCTGGCCACACGGGGATTCCACTCCTTCATGGAGCTACAGTGGCGCTAGTAGATAGCAGAGCAGGGAGATACTTCCCTGCACTGCTATAGTGCCGTCGCTACCGCTGTAGCAGCTGCAGCTAGCAGCACCGCCACCCTCATGCCCACTGTGGCCGCTAGCAGCCGCTATGGCTGCTACAGTGGTAGCGACGGCCACTAAGTGAAGAAGCACCCAGGCGGAAAGGCGACTGAAACAACCAGGGGAAGGGAGCCAGCGCAGCGCCCCTTCCACCTGCTCGAGTGATGCGCCCGGTGCGAAGGCACAGGTCGCACACCCGTAAGGCCGGCCCTGAACAGGGCTCTGCCACATGCAACCCGTAGACAGGGGTGGTGCTGTTTTTGTTTTAACCTGTTTAATTAAATGATGGCTAGTGGCGGGCATCTCAGCAGGCTCATTATTTGACTGAACGCCAGAGTCCTGAGCCGTCCAGGCCAATCCACACTTTGGCAAAAAGAGGAAATACAGCACTTCGCCTCGTGCTACAACTCTTCAAGGCTGGTGGTATCTTGGGTCGGTGCTGAGCAAATTACATTTAAAGACATTAGCTGCATAAAATAAAGGGTCAGGATATTACTATTCAGAAAGGGCTTTATTTCCTTGACATCCTGCAGAACAGACCACATATCAGGGGTTGCCCGGAGTATGGGTAGAATGAGATGGGTGCGGCGGTGGATAATAAAGAAAAAACCTTGCTATTAAACTTTTGGAAGTTTTCACAGCCTTGGGCTGTTTTTTCCATTTCACACTCCTGTACACTTAAACATCATGGGATTTGCACACACGCTTCTGATAAAATGTGCTCTGCCAAGTCTCACACCTCAGGCACTAAAGGAACAGCTTAGTAAGTGACCCTGTGATAATCTGTCATTAGTCAACTCTTTTTGTCCGTCCTCCCCCATTCTTATACATTTCCCCTGTGTTTTTGTTAGAATCTCTCTCTATTTCCCAAGTGCTGAGTGTTATCAACAGGAAATTACAGGAGTAGCAAAGCGGAGATTGTAAGATGTAGCAGAGCGGAGTTTGTCCCGTGTCACAATATGCAGTGATATCATGATATGTTATTTTTGGGTTTCCATAGAACCAGCTGCATTATCTAACATATATTATCTCCACCAACAAAATAGGGTGCTGCTCATGGGTACAATGCATGTTGTAAATCAGGTTCAGTACAAAAAAGTAATGTATGTTCACGGTGACTCCACCAGCAGAATAGTGAGTGCAGCTCTGGAGTATAATACAGGTGTATCTCAGGTTCAGTACATAAAGCTCTGCGGGCAAGGCCATGTCCCGCTACTTCCTCCTTCCCCTCTGGCGAGGTTTTGGCTGGGACAAGTGGGACAGCTCCTTCCCTTACAACTGGCACGCTCCATGGTTCTATGGAGATGTTGTCCGGTTTGTGAGGAAGCATCAACTGGAGGGTCTTAAGCCCGACTTGTGGAAATCTAAGATGATTCACAAGCACATCAGAGCAAAGGACTTGCCGGAGTCTGTTCCAGGGCTTCATGCCGACACGTTGGAGACTGTTTGGACTAACGTGTCATCTGGCAGGTTGACCAACGGGCACAAGGACATTTCATGGTTGGCCATGCAGGGAGGACTGCCTTTTAGGTGATTCATGCATGCCCGCAACTTGTGCAAGACCCGATACTGCCCCAGGTGCCCCTTCACGGAGGAAACATCTTTGCACATTTTCTGGCAGTGCCCCTTTGCACAGGGTCTGTTGAAAGCCTTGGAACACAAACTCAAGGACTCAGACTGTCGTACCTCTCTGTACTTTATGGATTATTTCCTGGGATTAACACGGATGAAGCAATCCAGGAGGCCTGGCGCTTTATGAACTGTTTTAACATACCTCCCAACTTTTGAATTCAGAAAAAGAGGGACATTTTAAGCCACGCCCCTAACCACCCCCAATATCCCGCATAAACACGTCAAATCACGGCCAGAACCTTCTGCAAATAAGAAGCGCACATTCTCACTGCGGATCTCTAGACTGTCTGGATATCACAGATATTATGGATCAGGTTATGTCGTCTTTATGTTACTTTTCCTAACTTGGGTATAACATTTGCTCATCACGGCGGCAGCAGCTGCAGGACAAACCAAAAGGCTGAGAACAATGAAAGTCAAGAGGGAGACCCTGTGATTGATGACTTTTCAATTGACAGGTAGCAGAGTTACATGATGGGGATTTTTTTTTCCAGTTGTGGAATTCTGCTACCGGTCAGCTCCCCTGTAGATCGCTCCACACACAGCCCCCTGTAGATAGCATCAGACACAGCCCCCCTGTAGATAGCTCTAGATACAGCCCCCCTGTACATAGCGCCAGATACAGCCCCCTTGTACATAGCTCCACACACAGCCCCCCCTGTAGATAGCTACACACACAGCCCCCCTGTAGATAGCTACACACAGAGCCCCCCTGTAGATAGCTACACACACAGCCCCCCTGTAGATAGCTACACACACAGCCCCCACTGTACATAGCACCACACACAGCCCCCCTGTAGATCGCTCCACACACAGCCCCGCTGTAGATCGCTCCACACATAGCCCCCTTGTAGATCGCTCCACACATAGCCCCCCTGTAGATCGCTCCACACACAGCCCCCAGTAGGTAGCGCAACACAGCCCCCTTATACTTTGTGCCACATTGCCACCAGAGCTGAGAGTGGTAGAGGTAGCAGGCCCTGCTGCTGCCACTCTCCGCTCTGCTTTGACGCCACTAACCGTCAGAAGAAGGTAGGAGTCTTGCAGCGGCGTTCTCACTGGTGTCGATGCCGGCCCAGGAGTGGACCAGTCCAGTCACCTGACCGGTGAGGTCAGGTAACTGTACTGTTCCACTCCCGGGCCGGCATCGATCCCAGTGAGAACACCGCCGCAAGACTCCTGCCTTCTGAACGCTGCTGCAGTCAGCAGCGATCAGCTGTTTTGATGCAGCGCCCAGCGGAAGATTTTGCAGACCGCCCGGGACGGCGGGACAGCAGTGAGAAGCCGGGACTGTCCCGCTGGACGTTGGGAGGTATGGTTTTAAGGACGCTATATGGTTTGCCAGGAATCATTTAATTTTGCGGAGAGAGAGAGACTGTCCGTCCAGGACTGCCGCAGGATGATCCACAGCCTTCTGAGAGACTATTCCACCTGGGACAGCCCGGACGTCGATGAGGAAGAGGACTGATACTCCCCTTCCCCCCACTCTCCCTTCTTGTGTGTTGTCTTTCAATAAAGCTTCGGGCCTGTGATCCCCCTCCCTATCCCCACTTTCCCACTCCCCCACCCCATCACTTGTCTGTAATGCTTTATTGTTTGGCTTTAGTGAATGCAAAAATGTTAGTGTAGCATGTGATGTGATGTATAGCATAGGATAGCCTGTACTGTGTGTCATACTGTCATGTTATGTTTGGCGACTGTTATTATTTATTGCTTCATGGCTTGCGCTGCGTCTCAGTAATGTTTGTATGATGACGATGGATTGTCAATAAAGCATTTTTCAATCAAAAAAATCTGTTCTTATCAGTTTAATATCGGATACGTCCCCTATCTGGGGACCATATATTAAATGGATTTTTAGAACAGGGAGATGGAAATAGAGCTTGCTCTGTCCACTCCACGCATTGACCTGGTATGGCAGTACCTCCAGGACCGATGCACCCCTTCCTAAAAAAAAAACAAAACATAAGTAATGTAATGTATGAATTCACAGTGACTCCACCAGCAGAATAGTGAGTGCAGCTCTGGAATATAATACAGGTGTATCTCAGTTTCAGTACATAAGTAATGTAATGTATGCATTCACAGTGACTCCACCAGCAGAATAGTGAGTGCAGCTCTGGAATACATTACAGGTGTATCTCAGGTTCAGTACATAAGTAATGTAATGTATTTATGAAGTGACTTTACTTAATATGTAGATTATATCGGTATATACTGTAAACATACACTTTATTTTTCTACCTATGAACATCCTTCATCTGTGAAATGGCTGATCACTAGGAGTATTAGAGAAAGTACAAGGTCTTTTCATTGATGTTAAGCATACATGTTTTAGCAGCTATTGATTTACCAGCGTGATTTCTAACAATGTTCCTGCTGTATAGAGCTGTAACCATCATTTACTGGACCCCTAATACACAGAACTGAAGGAGCTACAAATACCCAAGTCATTACATCTACCCAATGCAGTATGGAAATCTCACATTTAGCCATTAGTATCCAAAGATATGGGGAACTGGACATAGAAGTCATTGGCGCTTTATGTAGAATAAAGGGGGGGGGGGGTCTCCACTGTGTGTGTGGTCATGCCGAATATTGCGAACCCATACGAGGCCTGCTGTAATCATGTACCGGACAAGTTCATTTCTTATTGTGCCTGAAGCGCACATATATTTCCGAGCCCGAGCCCGTACACCGCCTTCCATTGTAACAAGGAACGATAATGTTTTCCAGGATTTCTTCACATAATAGCACAGGGGGTGATGGTGGTCAGACATACATGTACTGCACATCTTATTAGTATGATATAAACTTAGTCTCTGGTGTGACTACATATGTTATTCATACAGACAAAATAAAAATCGTCAAAATACTGGTAACAAAAGTCAAAACCTGTATGGTGGGGACTAAACAGTCCCTACTTTTGACTAAAATCCAGCTGTCCCTCTTTGTTCCTTAGGGGTACTCCCATCTTAGGCATTTACGACATATCTATCTCAAGTTCCCTAACCTATCGGGAGAATGGGGATCCCATAACCATCCAGTGGCTGCTTTACCTCCTTATAATCAATGGAGAGGTGGGCACATTGCACGCGACTCTCCTCTATGTGAGATATGAAAAGTAGCAGACACAATACGGGGATACAGAGCCGGCATTAATACATGGGGGCACAGTATCAGGAGGGCATAGTAGGTGGCACACTAGGCAGCACAGCTGGGGAATTATTAGATTGCAACTGGTGCAGCGGAGGAGGTATAATATCAGGGTCAGTAGCAGGAACAATATTGGGATAGCAGCAGACAAGTCGTAGCTAGAAGAACCCATAATGAACGTATGGCCAGATAGAGAGAAAAGATAAAAACTTTAGAGACAAATTTGTCTGACTGCGCTTTTTTGGGGGGTTTGGGGTCAAATTTGACTTCGGCTATGTGGCCGTGTCTTTGATGTACGACCCTGATTCAACATTATGACAGATTGTCGACTGGTTTGTATTTTGGGTCATCTGCTCATCAGGCCTCATGTGGGCATTGGTCAAATGATACATTTGGGCCCAACGCAACAAACAAACAAATATTGGGAAATCTAGAACTTGTGTGATACCCTTATAAGTAAAGTGGCCAGGGGAAAGGTTTATGCACCACACGTCCTCATCCAACATTCTCATTGATCTGAACACATTAAACATAACCAGTGTTAGTTACGTAGAACTAATCATCACTCGACGTTGCAAATTCTCTCAAAGGTCATTACAAAAACACATTTTTTTACCCTCATTTCATAATCAGTCACATCAGGCCTTGGTCTTTTGAAGCTCTGGAATTAGAACGTGGCGAATATCTAGGGTACATACGATCAACTTCAACTATGTAAAAATTATTATGCATGACAAGATAAAGGGTTTTCAAAGGTTCACGGCCATTATTTAGAATACCAGAATACTGGTTTATTATAAAACAGCCGTCTGGAGATGGTGGTCTCTGGTTTGGCTGATATCCTTAGTCATGTTTCAAGGCTCTTTATTTGGTCGGAGATTGACTTACAGGGTAGCTACTTATAGGTGGAACTAGAGAGAGTTCTGGAGGAGAGTTAATTTGCATATTTTTTCACAGGGAGCATTGCCTGTATATCTCCCTACACCCACTGGATCTCACCAATAAAAAAACAGAACCCCTGAGAACTTTTTAGACTTTTGGAAGATAAAGAAGACTTTAATCATACACAGTAAATGGCTGCAGTTTTCTTGTATCTTTATGATCATACAGAAGACGAGAGTCTACTGAAGGAGATAGAATTTTGAATGGTCTACTCTCTATTACCAGATGCCAATCTCAGCCTGTAGTGCAAAATCAAAATATACAGTCATATCATAACTAGAACAATACTTTGTTCAGCAAAGGGGTTAAACAAGCTCTGCAAGTGCCCAAGGTAGGGGTTTTAGAATTCTCTTCCCACCACATCCACTGGAACCACAAAATTCAGCTTGACCGCTGTTAGGCCTTATTCACACAAACGTGTAATACGTCCGTGTGACGGCCATTAAAACAACGGCCGTCACACTGACCTATCCGATTCAATGGGGCCGTTCAGACATGGTGTTTTTCACGAAGCGGGTTTCTGTTGCGTAAAACTCACTGCATGTCCTAATGTTGTGCAAAAAACGCACATCACGCACCCATTGAAGTCAATGGGTGCGTTAAAAAAACGGACAGCACACGGACGACATCTGTGTGGTGTCCGTGATTTTCACGCACCAGTTGCTAAAAAAATGATTAGGACAAAAAAAAACACCTCCTTCAGTTTTTTTTGCAGACATAAATAACGTGTGACAAACGGATGGCATACGCACGTTAAAAACGCAGACGCTTGACAGAGTACATGGCTGTCACATGGAACTGCAATGCAAGAAAAACGCTGCATTATTTATGCGTGCAAAATGGACAGGTTCGTGTGAATAAGGCCTTAGGTTGACAATTACTGTTCTCATTTATTTTTTATTGTCCACCAACTCCTGGCATTAAATTTTATATAATACTTATACTTAATTTCCCTCCAACCACATACCCTCCACACATGTACAGTTTTTCGACACAGGGCTGGCTGGCCACCCTATAATTGAATATGGGCAGTATGGTGGCTCATTGGTTAGCACGGTTGCCTTTCAGTACAGGGGTCCTGGGTTTGAATCAAACCAAGGACAACAAACATCTGCATGGAGTTTATATGTTCTCCCCAAGTTCTTGTGCGTTTCCTCCGGGTTCTCCGGTTTACTCCCACACTCCCAAATCATACTGTTGGGTTAATAGCCTTTACTGTGAAATCGGCCCGAATGTGTGTGAATCTGAGATAGAGAAATTAGATTGTGAGCCCCATTCAGGACCGAAACTGATGTGAATGATGACAATCTCCGTACAGTGCTGTGGAATATGTTGGCAGGGTCAGACTGAGAAGCAGGAGTTTCCCCGGTGGGCCCTAGCACAATTATGGGCCCTATAGGTGCAGCAGACAACATCCCCATTTGGAGGGGACTTTGGAGCGATCACCTTCCACTAGTGTCTATATCTTATGGGATGATCCAAAATTACCTATTAGATGTTATTGATGATATGTCCTGTGTGTACGATGATAACAACAAAGATTACGATGTGATTGATGGGGGACGTTTACACTTTCTGTATAGATGGAAGGTGGTCCTCAGGATCATCTCCTCTGGTGGGCCCAAGGGACACCAGTCCAACACTGTATGTTGGCATTATATATGGTAAGTAACAGAAAAAAATAAGATCTGTAGTAGGGTCCACTGTCTCTTGCAGCTTTTAGATATACAGTGGAGATATTAAATTATATATCCACTGTCTGCCAACAATGCCATTCTTCTGGAGAGGAGATTCCTGCACAGGGTTTACTAAAGGGGATTGGACCAAACAGGGCTTGGTCCTCCTCTACAAGGGCATTATTGAAGCTACATGGATTGTTTCTATAACATGTATGCCCTTGTGAATGATTACTGAAGACACAAGGTGAACATGCTAGACTAGTAAGGTCTCTTCTAAGAGATGTCATATCAGATCGGAATTTCTAAAGAAGCAAAAAGTCCAAGCAAGATATTGAAAATGACACCTTTTAGTGGTCAGCTACCAAAATGGACAGCAACAGATGAGAGGCGCCTATACTGATGTCTCTTCAAGCACTAGGATTATCATATAAGCCAATGAACCAAGTTATTTAGTTATTCCCTTCTACAGTCCAGAAAGGTCTTGTCAGATAGAGTTTTCAAGAGTTGCCACCAAAAGGTTGTTCCTCCAAAATGGACACAAGCTAAGAGATTCACCTACACACAAAACCAGAATCACCAGGAGCGCTGGAGAATGACAGCCAGTTGTAATGGCAGGAAGGAGGTGAAGGGAAAGTGAGCCCTAATCTACCCACCGCCCTGTCCCTGCCTACTTGCAACGACCCGCCCTAGGCAACGGGGTACAACTGGGCGGCGGTCCCTACGCTGTCTAAGTGCACGGGAGAACAAACAGGGAACACGCAAGGGAAGGGGCAGTAGCCACGGAACGCCGCGAGGAAACGGAGCGGTGAATGAGTAGTCAGGACCAGGATGAAGTGGAGTATACCAAAGTGAGCACGGAGAAGGAAGCAAGCCAGGGGCAAAGCAAAGCAGGTTAAGCGGAACTGCAGCAAGGCAGAAGCACGGCAGAAGCAGGCTGGAGCAAGCAACAGTGAGGCCAGGAATCCAGAAGAATTACAAGCACTGAGGAAGAGAACACGGCAGGTAATAAAGGACAGGGGGCGGAGCTAACTCCGACTGACCAGGCCACGATAGGCTCTCCCACTCCTGAGCCTGCCACCCTGGTTGGTGGGAGATGGTGTCAGTCGAACAGGTCTGGCCTCAGGTGTGGATTGATTAATCCCAGGAGTATACCTAGACGTAGTACCTGGCAGATCCCTAACACCAGTGCTCCCTACTGACAAGTCAACATTTTAAAGTTTCAGCTCAAGCTGATAGCTGTCCGTCTATGTAAGATATGGAGAGTCAAACATGGAGGAGCATCTGCAACCACTGGAGTCATTAAGTATAAGCAGATTCCCGCTCGTGATATAACAAAATCAGGTCGGTGTCATGTACTTACAAAGTCCGGCTCCAGCGCCTCCTCTTTTCTCCTACCATGACAAGGCTGACAGTAATGCCGGGCAGTGCATGGGCAGAGCGTGTGGCCACCCGACCAATAAAGATGCAGGTTTGAGAATTTAAACCTCAGTTGCACTGGCCTCAGCGCCGGTTATTAGCTTTCACACTTTTCTCGTGTGAATTCCCAAGTAGCGTTTTACTCCTGTTTGACGTGACTCACTTGACAATTATTTACTTTATTCCGTTGTGCCATATACTCAGTTCTGCTACATCACCGTAAGGCTGGGTTCACACACCCTATTTCCGGACGTAATTCGGGCGTTTTAACCTCGAATTACGTCCGAAAATATGGCACCAAAGCGTCGGCAAACATCTGCTCATTCATTTGAATGGGCTTTACGATGTTCTGTGCCGACGGTCATTTTTTTTACGCGCCGCTGTCAAAAGACGGCACGTAAAAAAGACGGCCGCGTCAAAGAAGTGCCTGTTACTTCTTGAGATGTAATTGGAGCAGTTTTCCATTGACACCATGGAAAAACAGCTCCAATTACATCCGTAATGGACGCGGCGAAAAGCGCCTGCACTTGCCATTACGTCTGAAATGCCGGAGCTGTTTTCTTCTGAAAACAGCTCCGTAATTTCAACCGTAACGGAGGGTGCCGTGTGAACATACCCTTACTAAACCTTTGCTTGTCTGACTACTGCAACTGTATCGCATACACGGCTCTGCTACATTTCTGTTACTGACAGAACTTAAGTCCTAGGGCCAGCTGAGTACCTCAACCCTAACCAAAGTCATGGGAAAGGGGGGTGCTATAGGTGAGATAGTATTACATTTTCCTAACAGATGGTTGGCTTAGATACCAATGTTATGTGAACATAAAAGGGGTATTCCCATCTCACATTTAGGGCATCCCCAGAATATGTTATAATTGTCTGATATTTACGGATCCCAGAGGTCGGACCCACCCCTATCTGGAGAACGGAGTCTCCTGACTCTGTCCCGCCTGTCGCATTAATGAATGGAGAGTTGGCGGCGCATTATCGCAGCGCTCGCCATTTATTTTTATGGGAGTTACGTGCGTACTTGGCCGTTTCTGTAACTCCCATAGAAATAAACATACGCGGTCACCCCTCCATTTGATCTCCACCTAGACGTGTTGACCGCCACCCATACGAACAGGCAGGTTGGGGGCCCCCTGTAGATATGCAGTTAATGTCTGAGATAGGAAAACCCCTTTAAGCATGTTTTAAGAAACAGTAATATCTTTAATACTTAGCAGTCCCATGACAACCCTTTATTTTTACGATCGGTCAACTAGTATGCCAGGTAAGTCCCAAATTCTGCCAAATTCTACCATTTCCAAGAATGAGGAACCCAATCTCTGCTTCTAGTTAGAAAATTGGCCGAGCGTGAGCAGCCACAACCACTATCAGAAATGATAATGGCCAACAATGAGCTGATAATGAAGACACTTACCAATTCTGTAAGTAGGCATTTTCCCACAATTATCACTAAAGTCATGAGTAAGGGGCACTAATCAGAAGTCTGCGATGTGAAATAATCATGCAACTACATGGTCTATAGTCTTCAACTTTGCCCGTGTGTAGGACCGGCTTCAGTGCATGTAATGGCCAAGGGTTGGGTGGATTCTTTGGACTTCCCGTCAGTCATTGGATTGAGAAAACTACAGTCAACCTAACCCTGCCTGAACAATAGAGAACACCCAACTGTACAAGATACGTCAGATAATAATAATAAAAGGGTTACATTGCATCCTTCATACCTTCGGGTTGTCTTCTTCCTTGTCTTCTACGTGAGATAAAGATCTTACTTTAGGCTCTTTGCTCTTCATGTTGTTATTCTGTGTGGTGTCTATAGATCCATAAGCGTTTAGAACTTCATGTTTTAGGAGGAGTTTTGTTTCAGATGTTTCATCTATCAGTGGAGTCTCTGGGATGCTGCACAAATGTACAACAAGAAACAGAAGGAAGAATGAAGCGGAGAAGAAAAACATGACTTGAAATTCTGAACCCATCATTCTTCCGAGAAACGTGGACCCCCAATCTATTGCTCCAGTGAGATAACCCAAAGCTCCTCCTAGTCCTGCAAGACAAACAGAGATATGAGACAGGTTATTTTTTTTTTACCAGGTAATAATTTCATCAGGCCATAAAGGATGAACAACGAAATGTCTACAAAACAGCACAACATTACAAAAAGACCTAAAAACTTCCCAGGGGCCTGGATTATGAGCAATTCAACTCTCGCTACTATTATGTATACAGTACCAATATATTCCACAGTACTGTACAGAGAATGTAACCATATTGGTTCCTGTCCACATGAGGTGATCAACTGATCGCTGTAGGTCCAGGACTGTTAGCTACTCATTTCCTTTACAGCAGCCGCTACAGGGGAAATGTGGCATTACACTCGGCCATTCAAATCAATGGCTGTCCATGTAAAACGTAAGCAGGCTGGGATCACCATACCAAAATTTTTTGTTCTTAGTGGCTCCCTGCTCTGGCTTATAAAAGGGCAGGTCCGAAGTTTGCGGTCCCCCTCAAAAATGTCCGTATGCCCTAACAGGATGTATGGAAAGGGGTTGTCAAAATGAGACAACCCATTTAATGTTTAGTATTGCCAGTCTGAGGCACCAAGACGATGAGTTTAATTTTAAAAGGGGAACGTATCAAATAACACTGCTTCGTAGAGGGTTTTCCACAGGTTATCTAATTTCCTACCAAATTCCTGCATATGAAATAGTTTTGTGTGATATCAAAATTAACCTGATGAAAGTAGATTAGCAAGAAGGGCCAAGATAGGGGGTATGACTGCAGGATTTGATTGTAGTCTGTAACCATGGAGACATATATGTATCATGTATATGTATTACATATATGTAACATGTGTATCCAAAAATGGTGCCCTATCAAAAGTACAACATTGCAAAAATGAAAAAAATTCTTTGGGTCCGTGAGGGGGTTAATCAAGATATAAATTTATTTATATTTTTTTGCAAAGTTGCTTCCGTTTTTTTATTTAGATGCATTGGAGCAATAAATAAAATGGTTAAAAAAAAAGTGTAGACTGACAAGTGGATATAATGAGAATTTTGCAAATGGCTTTTTTTTTTACGTTTCAAATAACAAAAATGTTTACAAGGAAATTTGAGCCAGATTTAATAATGAGATTTATAATTTACTTATCAAAGCTGTTGATGGACGCAACATGAGCCGGCTTCTCCTAAATTGTACATGGTGAGAATTCTCAGCTACTTTACAGGTAATTATTAAAAGTAAAGACCAATAGGAGGAGTACGATGCATTTACACGTGGTCCTTTGTAGCTGTATTTATACTGTTGACACATTGAACTCAATAAGCTCCCCCTAGTGGCAGCTGCAGGCAGACAGAATTTTATCATTCAACTATGGAACAGTATCTAATTTGTTGAGTCGCACAGAAAATAAAATTATAACTGCTACAAGAATAGGTAGATTTGCGCTACAATTTGCGTCAATTTCTGTCTTTTTCAAATCTGTCACCAGTAGAGTGCCCCCTACAGGTTAATTACCTCTCTTTTCCAGACACTTCTCAAAGTGGCTAGAGGAGAGAAAATTTGTGAAATTTAGCGCAAATATGGCATGTGCCAAATTTTGCAACCTTTTTTACACTGTATAATATATTGTTCAATATATGAGAACTGCGCCAACAGTAAGTAGCACACGGGCAGTGGTGTAACTACCACGGGGTCCGCGGCAAGAGGGGGCCCGTGCCGCCTATCGACATGCCCCCTTCCCATGCCCGGTGGTGCCGCCAGCAGCCTTTAGGGCTTCTACAGCGGTAGCGATGCCACCACAGGGCTGCGCCACCCGTCCTCTAACACTACGGGACCCCGCCACTAGCGACAGCTACATTCACGTAGATACAAATTAATGTTATAGGCTGCCTCTCTGAGGGGGCGGCGGCGCCACTGAAAACAGCCACCGCCACCCACTCTTGCACTAATTGTACCTGCGTCTATAGCACGCAGGTACAAATACATGCATTAGCGCTGAACGTTCCGTGCCCAACTATTTAGCGCCTTACGATGATGCTAATTGGCAGGGCAAAATAACTGCCAATCAGTGCCTTTCAATGATGCTAGAGGACGTCATCGCAGCGTTCAGCCCTAGCAGACCTGCTTAGAAGAGAGCAGGTCTGCATTGCCACCGGACGGAGCTGAAAGTATGTAAAGTTTTAAAAAAAAATAAAACTGTGAGTGGCATTATCTACATAGGGGCTCTATCTAGAGGGGTGTCTATACGTGAGGATGTGGAGCACTATATACAAGGGGAGCTAGATGTGGTTCCATGTTGGATGAATAAATTCACTTTATTTGAGTGCTGCTTCACGTTCTCTTTTTTGGATATCTAACACATAAGGAGAGGTCACTCCTTTATTTTTGAAGCTTTGCACCAGCCTAGTCAGGCATTTGTTCACAGTGCTTCTCCAATCCTCTGCTTTTTTCTACAAGGGGAGCTAGATGTAGGGAACTATCTACAGTGGTAGGCTATATGTGGATCATTATCTATATGGGGAGCTATTTGTAGGGCACTATCTACAGGGGTGGGCTATATGTGGCACACTATATACAGGGGGAGCTATATGTAAGGCAGCACAGTGGCTCAGTGGTTAGCACTATTGCCTTGCAGCTCTGGAGTCTGTATGTGGGCACTATCTACAGGTGGCTGTATGTAGGGCACTATCTACAGAGGCTGTATGGGGGCACTATCTACAGGGGCAATTATATTTAGGGGTGTTGAGAATTGTATCTTTGTTTATAGGTGCAGAAACGTTTAAAAAGTTAGACGCTGAAGACATCTGAGTGGAAAACTGCAGAAATGGGCTGTGGCCGAGAGAAGTCACCATAGAGGTCTGGACCGGATGGAGAAGAAAAGAGAAAAAGAACTAGAATCTGAGGCGTCACTGGTGAGTCACTTAATGGAAATGTTTATTTTGCCTCTAATCAGTAATGTAGTCGCTGTATGATCTGCAGCGAGATGATGGGTAGTTTGATTATAATATGATTTTTTTTTTTGTGACACAGCATCTCCCAGATACAAACGTTTACGGCAGGGGTTGCAATAAATTGAGCTGTATTTGTTCCGGTGCTGTATATAAGTACTGAGTTTTGTTCTGGTGTGTATATATGTGCTGAGTGTCATGTCCATGGATGCGGGCCGTCAAGTTCCCTCTCCCCCTGACGGCCGCAGCCATGGGTCTGCGAGCGCTGGCCCCAGTCTCTTCCTCAGAAGACGCCAGCGCTCACTTCCACTCACCTCGGCCGGGTCCCGTTGGGTGCGCACGCTCGTGCCCGCTCTTAAAGAGGCACAGCGCGCCCCGGACTTTAATGTTTAAATCAGCCCATGAGTGCCCTGGACTTTAAGAGGGGCCTAGCCCCTTGCTTCGATGCCTGAGCATTGCTTATTGTTTTCTAGTTTGTCTATGCAAATGGTCTCCAAGTGTTTTCCAGTTCCCAGGGATATCCTGTATCCCGTGCTATCCTGGTCAAGTGCCGTGCTGTATTCTATGCCTCTCCTGCTACTCCACGCCTGACGTCTACCCGCTGCCTAGTCCCAGCCAAGCCTGCCATGCTACTGTCCGAGCTGCCACAGGTACCCTATACGAACAATAGACTTTGACATGCGCCCTGTTGGCCAGCTGCCATACTGCTAAGGCGGTACGGCCCAGTGGGTCCCCGAACCCTACGTGGCACTGAGCTTGGTTCTGTTGCTGTATACATTTGCTGAGCTTGGTTCTGGTGTTTTATTTATGTACTGAGCTTTGTTCTGGTGTTGTACATGTGTACTGAGCTCAGTTCTGGTGTTGTATATAAATGTACTGTGCTTGGTTCTGGAGCTGTATATGTGTATATGTACGGAGCTTGGTTCTGAAGCTGTATATATGTACAGAGTTTCGTTCTAGTGCTGTATATATGTACGGAGCTTGGTTCTAGTGCTGTATATATGTACGGAGCTTGGTTCTAGTGCTGTATATATGTACGGAGCTTGGTTCTGGTGCTGTATATACGTAATGAGTTTGGTTCTGGTGTTGTATTTATGTACTGAGGTTTGTTCTGGTGCCGTATATATGTATGAACTTGGTACTGGAGCTGTAATTATATAGGATAAATTTAGAATAACAAAATTGCAGGGCTGATGGAATTGATTTAAATTCATTTTATATTTAATAGTCTGGTAGGTTTAACCTCTTGAACCTCCACCATGCAGTTATACATGACCTGACAATATTTGCAAATGTATCTTTTTTTCAGATGCAGCAAAATCTATAAAATCAAACTTTTAAAACGGCACATACTATATGCTAATTACTCGTGTGGCACCTAGGGGGGGGGCAGTCAAACGTTTGCTATTGGGCCTTTCCTAGTTACGCCCCTGCACACGGGGCACCATCCATCATAAAGCCAGTCTGCACACGTTATTACCTTCAGCCTACAATTACCTGTGCCCCGTGTTACTCTGTACAATCCGGGCAGAGGAGATCATTAACAATTTTACAACCACTTCTATACAATCATCTATATAAGCCTCATTTGTCATGCGTTTATTCCTCGTATTAATCGTTCCCTATGAGAGAGATTGTGCGATGTATTTATCACAGTTTCAGAAGAAAAATTGCTGTAAACCTGCATTATACAAACACCACATTCCGAACATGAATCAAAGCAGCAGAGTAATTATAAACCCATCAATGAGATAACATTTCATGTCATTTAAGGCCGGGTTCCCACACTGTGGTGCAATCAGAGTTTGCGCTTCTGATTCGTTGCTGGGGGCCGCTGCCTCACTTTTCCTGTGCACCCATTTTGATACATGTTTCCCTATAAATAACAAGACTTAAAGGGGTTATCCAGTCTAGAAACTCAATTTTTATTAATTAATAGAGGGGGGTCCTCTGTTCATGATCCTCGTATCTTGGCCGGAGTGGAAAATGGTTTTAAAAAGAGCATCTCTCTCTCTCTCTGGTGGTCCTGTCCTGTACTACTCAGACAATCCATTAATATGAATGGACACTATGTAATACATAATTTCTCCTGTGGTGGCGCTGCAGGTAAATTGAACACTTACTGCCAGGTTTCCCCACAGATTACAGGTGATCACGTCGAGTCTCAAAAGAAGGGCACTTGTGATCTAAATATTATCAAGCGACCCTTCTTACAAGAAGGGATTGTCTAAAGCGAAGAACTTATTTAACCACTTGGCAACATCCGTAGTATATATACGGTACTGGTGCTAGGTACTTACAGCTGACACTCTGCTGCAACGGCTGGGATCATAGATGACTACGGTCCCAGCCGATCAACGGCTTACATTACGTGGTCATTAGTGAGCACAGCATATAAGCAGCTGGACAGAGGAAGGGGGCTCTCTGTCATCCCATAGGTTCCATAACAGCAAGGTCTGCCATCTTTGTACTTCCATTAGGTCCTGCTAATAGGATTCCTGTCAGTTTTACACAAACAAGCATAATACACTGCAATACAGAAGAATTGCAATGTATTATCACAGCATTTTAGTTAGACAAAAAAAAAACAACTAAAATAATAAATAATTTTTTTTTTTTTAAAAAGCCATGGTTTTTGGAAGGCGGATAGGAAAAAAACAAAAATTAAGAAATTAAAATTGGCTGTGAAGAGAAGAAGGAGTTAAAGCCTTTTAATATTAGAATTTAACTAACTAGCGCTGCACATTAAAAGGCTATGTACACCTTTGAAATATTTAAAAACGGTCAGTGTGTTTTGTGCAACTTTCTAAACGCTTTTTATTAAAAATTATTTTTACTTTTTGAGGTGGAGCTGCTTTGTATCCTATATACAGAGCAGCTGTATCTAGAGCTGAAACCTGTATCCGTCGGGTCAGCGGGACTGACGGGTTCAGTGTCAGCAGGTCACGCAGGATCCACCTGTAATTGATCACATCTAAGTTATGAACTGTCAGACACGCAGCACCCGCTTTCACTGAACCTGCCAGTACCGCAGACCTGACAGATACAGGTTTCAGCACTACATACAGCCGCCCTGTATACAGGATACAAAGCAGCCGTATCTCAAAAAGTAAAAATTATTTTTAATAAAAAGTAATTAGAAAGTTGTACCAATCACATTCATACACATTTTTTTATTAAAAAACAAAAACACGATTTGAATGGTGTGCTGTATTTCCTCTCTGTAAGGCCGGATTCACACGAGTGTGCGTCTTGCGCGAGCAAAAAAACGTGACGTTTTGCGCGCGCAAAAGCTCCATAAAAGCTCCGTGTGTCATCAGCATATGATGCGTGGCTGCGTGATTTTCATGCAGCCGACATCATTATGACACTCTGTTTGTATGTTTGTAGCACGTGGTGCTTTTCTGTTTTCATTCATAGTTTTTACTGCTGTTGCGCGAATCACGCGCGTCACACGGAAGTACTTCCGTGTGCTGCGCGTGACTTTCACGCACCCATTGACTTCAATGGGTGCGTGATGCGTGAAAAACGCACAAATATAGGACATGTCGTGAGTTTTACGCAGCGGACACACACTGCGTGAAAATCACGGACTGTCTGAACGGCCCCATAGACTAATATAGGTCCGTACGACACTCGTGAAAATCACGCGCGTAGCACGGACGTATTATACGTTCGTCTGAATAAGCCCTTGTAATGCATTTTATTACCATAAAATTTGCATATTGTCGGCAGCACAGTGATGGCAACAAACAATCATATTTTTGGCCGCATAAAAGATGCAACCAGCCGACAAGCAAAGTGTTTGCTTATTTTTCGGCTGATCGTTGCCCTGTTTATATGATCAGGAACTAGAATTTGTACGAATGCTCGTTCAGCCGATCTTCTGACTGTGTAAAAGGGCCTTAAAGGGGTTTTCCAGCCGGTAAAAATTGATGGCCTATCTTCCGGATAGGCCATCAAAAGCTGATCGGTCGGGGTCCGACTCCCGGGACCCCCGCCGATCAGCTGTTCTGAAGGGGGGAGCAGCACCACTCGTACGAGCGCTGCTTCCCCTTCATTTCTACTTGCTCATTTCTACACACATTTAGCGGCGATTCACAGGTATTGCAGCCTTTTCTCCCACTCACTTCAATAGTGTCGAAGATTCACAGTGAGCGAGTAGAAATAAGCTTATCGGCAGGGGGTGTCGAAACCGGACCAATCAGCTATTGATGGTCTATCCGGAGTATAGGCCATCAATTTTTACTGGCTGGAAAACCGCTTTAAAGGGATTTGCCCATCAGGAAAATGTATGGCATATTCACAGGATATGTCATAAATGCCAGATAGCTGCCGGTCTGACCTCTGGGACCCGCACCTATCTCTAGAATGGGGCCCCCTAAACCCCATTCTACCTTTCTCGGCTCCTGCTGCCTCCCGGCCACTTCCTGATTTAGATTGTCAATATATAAATGGCCTTTTTTTTCACCATATCTTTTGTTGAAGTATATAAATGGCCTTAAACAAAAAATATGATGAGAAGCAGTTCCATGTAAATTCCCCTCAGAAGACTAGGGGGCACTCCCTCCATCTGGAGAAAAAAAAAGTTTTAATCTCCAGAGGTGACCAGGCTTTTTTACGGTAAGAGCTGTGAATCTGCGGAAAAGCCTACCACGAGCTTAAAAAAAAGGACAAAATAATTTCTTAGTACAAAACAACATAAATATATAAAATTCTTGTTTGAATGTTGATCCTGTCGGATTACCACTTAGGATCAGGAGAGAAATTTTTACATTTTATGTCAGATTGGTTTATGTTTGATGGATTTGTTCTTCCATTGGATCAATAGGGGTAAAACAAGGTTCTTAAGTTTATCCATATCCCTTCTCTTTATCCAAATCCTTTCCCATCCATTGGGTGAACTTGATGGACATGTGTGATTTTTTTCAACTGCACTATGTAACAAACTTATAGTGACCAAATAACAGCTCCATACACAATTTAATCTAATAACAGTGCTACACGATGTAACTATACAGTTAATAAGAACTCTGGTGGTCACAAGCCTCGGGTGCCAGTCCATCTGTGCTGCCCCCCTACAGCAGGCTGGTCCTGTGACTATTATGCAGGAGTGATGTGGTCATAGGGGGATACTTTATACAGCAAGCATGCAATTCCATTTTAAGGATTGTGTAAACCTCAGTTACCCCCTGGGTTAAGAAAAATCACAAGTTGAACACGTGTGACCCGGACACATGATCAGAGTTCATTCCTTGCAGGATGAAATGAGTCAGAATGAGTAGATTCCTAAGGGAACTCTTACCAGTGAACAGCGCATGGTAGTGAAGTCCTCTCTCCTTGTCCTGGTGGGAGCACACATCAAACAGATAGGCTTTGATCGGTCCATCAATGAAGTCTGCAGCAAAGTCAAAAGCTACAACTCCCAGCATTGTGATGACAATAGCCCAGGTTTTCTTCTCAGTGCTGCTGCTGTTCCCAAATATAGCTGAAATAGAAGAAAAAGGACTGTTACAATAGGGAGACATCACCTTTGTTTTCTCACTATTCTTCGCAGATGTAGTAGAGCTAAATTTGTTACATAACTGTCCCATCTGCACTGTCACATAATAAATGCACAAAGGGAATGTTGATCTGTTGATAGACAGACAAGTAGGTTATCAAGAGGCAGTGGAGTAAAACATGACTGCAGGATCAGACTACACAGGGTTTGTTTGTAGTCTGTAACCACGGTGACACAAAGATCTGTATTGGGGCTGTAGAAAAAAATGGTAGGAGACTATTTACAAAGTTGTTTTTAACGCATTGGAGCAATATATGAAATGGTTGAAAAAAAAAAAATTTCCACAGCTTTTTAAGGGGGGATATTTATTAGGCTCTGTTCACATCTGCATTCAGTTTTCCATAGATCTGCTCCGTCATAGGAGAAGAACAACGAGAAAAAAGGTAGCGCCAGAATCCAACAGCACATGATGGTACCCATTCACTCACTAGAACGGATAAAAGAGCAATAAATCTTCAATTGTGGTGAAATCCCACCCTATTATTTTACATGGGGGATTACAGTGGGTACTGAATTTGTATACACAGCGCCAGAGGCTAATATTTATTGTGCGTTTTCCTGTATTTGTACTGAAATAATTTTTTATGAAAATGCCTTTTTGCGTTTTTTTTTTAAGTGTTTCACACAAGTCTGATCTATTGTAGTTACTATTGATCTGGCACAAGAAATTCTCAAAATGGAGGATACCACCTGCTGCCACTTAATGCGCTCTATAAAAATAATACTCATGTATATAAACATGTACAGGAGCTTCCTGCAGCCCCATGCAAATTGTCGGAGAGGATAAAAATATACAATTTCCTTCCCAGAAACAATCCACACAATCTACCTCTGCACGTAGCTATAAGGGGTGCAGAGGTAGCAGTCGCGCCTGGGCCCTGAAAAACAGTGGCGTCATTTCAATAAAAATCGCAGACATTTTTCTCTAATCTAAAACAATCCATGTAAATTTAGCAGTAACTCAAGTTAGGTGAACGGACACTCAATGAAGGAGCTCTCTCACCCTCTACCACAGCGAAAAGTTAGAGCACAATCTCCAGTACATAAATCAGGGCCGGCTACAGGTTTATGTTGGCGACATAGACTTAGTAGGTCCCTTTGCAGGGAACTCACGGCGGCAGTAAAATGGCAGAAAACATCACTTTGTGCCCCCATATAAAAGTTAGGGCCTGTTTATGCCCCCCATATCGAAGTTAGGCCCCCAGTTTGTACCCCCATAAATTTAGTGCCCTCTGTAGATAGTGCCACACAGCCGCCCCCCCAGGTAGTGCCACACAGCCCCCTTCCCAGCTAGTTCCACACAGCCCCCGCTCCCATGTAGTGTCACACGGCCCCCACCTCCCAGCTAGTGCCACGCGGCCCCCACCTCCCAGCTAGTGCCACGCGGCCCCCACCTCCAAGCTAGTGCCACGCGGCCCCCACCTCCAAGCTAGTGCCACGTGGCCCCCCACCTCCCAGCTAGTGCCACGCGGCCCCCCACCTCCCAGCTAGTGCCACACGGCCCCCCACCTCCCAGCTAGTGCCACACGGCCCCCCACCTCCCAGCTAGTGCCACACGGCCCCCCACCTCCCAGCTAGTGCCACACGGCCCCCCACCTCCCAGCTAGTGCCACACGGCCCCCCACCTCCCAGCTAGTCCCACACGGCCCCCCACCTCTCAGCTAGTGCCACACGGCCCCCCACCTCCCAGCTAGTGCCACACGGCCCCCACCTCCCAGCTAGTGCCACACGGCCCCCTCCTCCCAGCAAGTGCCACACAGCCCCCTCCTCCCAGCAAGTGCCACACAGCCCACTCCTCCCAGCAAGTGCCACACAGCCCACTCCTCCCAGCAAGTGCCACACAGCCCACTCCTCCCAGCAAGTGCCACACAGCCCACTCCTCCCAGGTAGTGGCACTTAGCTACCCTCCCCGTAGGTAGCGCCTTTGGGGTTCCCTCTAGGAGTGGAATCCCCAGCTAGAGCATTGCCGATTGTCTGGCTGGGGATTCCACTTCAGGAGAAACCCCTGACGTCACTGTCTAAACATGGACAGTGTGGTCAGGGCCAACCCTGGAGCCATAGTCCCGGGAAGAGCACTACTAGCACTCTAATAATATGAAGGAAAAGGGAATGTGGGAACAGAAAAAGGAGGGCAAGAAGTTGAGATATTAAATCTCTTGTTGAAAAACCGGCTGTGGTCATGTTAAATCACCTATTGGGATAGAGTGAACGGTCCCTTATAGAACACCCTATATCATATCAAATCCCACTTAGCATATGATGTAGTGTAAAGTCTTATGAAAAGCCAAGTGGGAATAGAGAGGGATAATGAATCGATTTGACTCGGAGTAAAATAGTGTGTGTTAAACCAGCAGCAGGGAGTACATTGCCGGGTAGGAGAGTGCTGGAGTAAATACAGACAAGTTGTAAATATTGAGTAACCTGAAAGTCAAAATGTATCAATTCAGACTTTCCCAAAAGACACATACATACGCAGACTTGTGTCCTTTAGGAGAATGTAGTAGTTTTTCAACATTAAACATAGCAGTGATTGATGGCTAGTGATGTCAGGGGCAACCCCAGAGCCAAAGTCCCGGGCAGAGCGCTAGTCCCTGGGGACTCCGGAATAGCAAAGTCTACTACGCTATTCCATCCTTCAAAAATACGGTTTACCAACGTCTACCAGCCCGACGGAGGCTAAAAGGACATAATGGAGCCTTGTGAGTTATAGTCTACGTTGTTTATAGTGTACATTAGGAGAATTCCTGATGTACACGATAAACTTAGGGCAAAAACACGATGTGAAGGAGACTTAAGGGAAGCGCTTGTGAGGATGTAAGGAGCGCTAATGCTCCGTTCTTACGTTGCCATTAAAGTTCAATATGTTTTTCAACAGCAAAAATCTTAGGCTTTCCCTGTGTAGCAGATCCGCACGAGAATAAGGCCCTGTTCACACAGAGTTTTTGTGCCGCATTTTTTTCATCCGAAACCGCATTGGAAACTGCGGCAAAAAACAGCCAAAATCGCCTCCTATTGATTTCAACGGGAGGCGAAGGCGTTTTTTTTTCCCCACGAGCTCGTGAGAAAAAGAAGCAACATGCATTTCCGTCTCTGACCTCCTATTGACATCAATGGGAGGCAGAGAAAGCCTGAAGGAATTTCGAGGCAGATTTTTCCGCCTGCAAAAAACTGTGTGAACAAGGCCTGAGTCTCATTCAGAGTTGCTTATCCTCTGCTTTTCCATGTAATATAAGTCGCATGCTACTTATTGCTGTGGTGAATTTCTTTTCATGGTGCGGACAAAAATACATGTGGAAAATTTTTCGCAGCATGTGAACTGGGTTGCGGAAACCTCATGTGCATGGGATGCAGAATCATCGGCATGTCATCGGAATCCGTATCAAATCCAACATGTGTGAACGGGGCCTTAGGGGGGAGTTAAATAAAACTCTGTTAGGCCAAATGCACACGATAATTATTAAATGCAAATTTGTCGCGGGTATTTTCGTGCGGCAAATCCGCAGTGTAATACAGGACCAGCAAAGTAAATGAGATCAAGAAATCTCATCGACATGTCGCATTTTCTGCACAAAAATTGACCTGCGGTGCGTATTTGAAAATATGATACATGTCAATTTATATTGCGTTTCCGCTTGCGAATTGTTTATGACTAGTTTAAAAAATAAATAAATAATCCTGCAGCATATAACCTGCACCTATTCCACATCAAAATGTAAAAAACGCACCTAAAAACGTATTAAAAAAAAAAGGCAATATTAGGTGCAGATTTTACCTGCGGAATTACCTGCGATTTTGATGCGGATTTTGAGCGCCAAATTCCTCAATGTGTGCGTTACAGAATTTGCTAGGGAATTACAGCAAATTAACCCTTTACATTGTAAAGGATGAAATACGTTACAATTCTGCAACATAATAGACATGCAGCTGATTTAACCCCTTCCCTCCTCAGCCATTTTTCAGATTTTCACTTTTGTTTTTCCTCTCCACCTTCCAAAAGCTATATTTTTTTTATTTTTCCGTCTATATCGCCATATGAGGGCTTGTTTTTTGCGGGACAAGTTGTAGTTTTTCATGGCACCATTTATTATACCGCATAATGTACTGGGAAGCTGACAAATATATATTTTTGGGGTGACATGGGCAAAAAACAGCGATCACACCATTTATTTGTGGGGGTTCTGTTTTTACGGCGTCCATCAGGCGGTTAAAACGACATATTCACCTTATTATACAGGTTGATGCGATTACGGCGATACCAAATTTATATGTTTTACCACTTTTAAAAAATAAAACTATTTGCTAATTGGCATTCACCCAGCGGGCTAAACAACGGTATATTGTGATAGTTCGGACTTTTAAGGACGCGGCGATACCAGTTATGTTAAAAAAAAAAAAAAGTTTAACATTGGTTTAGGGAATAAATATGAAAAGGGGAGTTTTTTGAACTTTTAATACTTTTATTACTTTTTTTAGGAACATAAAAAAATAACTTTATTTAAAGAGACTCTGTCACCACATTATAAGTGCCCTATCTCTTATATAAGGAGATGGGCGCTATAATGTAAGTGACAGCAGTGCTTATTATTTAGAAAAACAATCTATTTTAAACCACTTTATTAGCGATTTTTAGCTTTATGCTAATGAGATTCTTAATGCCCAAGTGGGCGTGTTTTTACTTTCGACCAAGTGGGCGTTGTACAGAGTGTATGACGATGACCAATCAGTGACCAGTCAGCGTCATACACTTCTCTCCATTCATTTACACAGCAGCATCGCGTTCTTACTAGAACACGATGTGTAGCCACATACACAGACATTAACGTTAATCAAGTGTCCTGATAATGAATACACGTGACCGCCAGCCTGGACGTCATGTGTATTCAGAATCCTGACACTTCTGAATCTTTTCTGTGAGATTCCAGCAAGCCACGCGTAATCTCACGAGATTACGATGTAAACGAGATTTTGTTTCCCTTGCTGGAAATCTCACAGAAAAGATTCAGAAGTGTCAGGATTCTGAATACACATGACGTCCAGGCTGGATTTCATGTATATTCATTATCAGGACACTTGATTAACGTTAATGTCTGTGTATGTGGCTGCACATCGTGTTCTAGTAAGAACGCGATGCTGCTGTGTAAATGAATGGAGAGGAGTGCATGATGCTGACTGGTCAGCGTCATACACTCCTCTGTAAAAACGCCCACTTGGTCGAAAGTAAAATCACGCCCACTTGGGCATTAAGAATCTCATTAGCATAAAGCTAAAAATCGCTAATAAAGTGGTTTAAAATAGATAGTTTTTCTAAATAATAAGCACTGCTGTCACTTACATTATAGCGCCCATCTCCTTATATAAGAGATAGGGCACTTATAATGTGGTGACAGAGCCTCTTTAAGGCCTTATTTACACGAACGTGTTAAACGTCCCACGGACCTATGTAATTCAATGTGGCCGTTCACACAGCCGTTGTTTCAACGGACCGTGTGAAGTGTCCGTGCGAAAATAGGACATGTCCGTTCTTTTCACGCATCACGCATCCCTCCATAGACTCTCAACTATGCGGGATGTGCGACATTGTGTCCCGCAGCTTTTCACGTCCGAGATGCGCAGCGTTCATGTAAATAAGGACTGTTTTTTTACTTTTTTTATTAGTCCCCCTTGACTTGAAGCAGCGATCCACTGCAATGATCATCCACTGCATGATATACTGCAATATAATACTAACGTATTGCAGTATATCGTGATACTGACCGTCTACTTTGAAGCCCTGCCAACGGCAGAGGTTCAAAGGAGTACAAAGATGGCAGAACTGGAGGCTTTCATTAGGCTGCTATAACAACTGCTGTTGACAGCCGATCGTGCCGCGGGGGCGTGTCTCAGGGGGCGCCCCCCAGATTCTAATACTTTAAATGCCTCGGTCACTATTGGTTGTTTTTTAATGGCGGTCACATGGCTGCATGTATTTCTATGGGGTTATTCACATGGTCGTTGCTTTAACGGACCGTGTGAAGGGCCTGTAAAAAAAAAAGACGTTTCCTATGTTTGTGCATTTTCACAGATCCCTCAATAGACAAGTCTATGAGGGATCTGTGAAAACGGGTCCAGCACGGGTGCAAATCAGCCGTGAAAAACGTCCGTTATTCACGGCTGATTTCACACACGTTGGTCGGAACATCGCCTTATATTGTAATTTGTAGTGAATTTTCAGTGCGCAATCCGCACCAAAAATAGGAGACAAGTGGCCTTATTCAGACGTCCATGTTCGGTCTGTGATATACGGACCATGTGTCAGCCATATTTCTCGAACCGACCACAGTTCAGGGAGCCGGGTTTCTAGTATCATTACAGTATGGCACAGTATTCCCGCGGAGAGGCAGGGACTCCTAGCAGCACTGATAACTATGATGTAAGGAGTCCGGCTCCATGAATTGTGGTCGGCCCGGGAAATACAGCCGATACACGCTCTGTATATCACGGGTCATACACGGCTGTCTGAATACGTCCTTAGTCTAGTTACACAGTGCGGTCAAATCCCATTTTTTTGCCACAATTTTTGCAAAACCGCGGCAAAAACGTGATTTGACCGCACTGTGAGAGTATAGCCTAACAGCACTTTTTTTTCATGTTTTGTATCCTTTTTTTAATGCAATTTTCGTAATCGCGGCACAAATCACGCGATTTAGCCGTGATTTTTATATCATTGCGGAAAAACTGCGCAAAAAAAACGCTAGGAAAATGAAAAAAAAACATTTTAACATACTTTATATATTGTACAAGTGGGGTCATAAGGAATGGGAAGCAGGATGGAGAGGGGAGAGAAACTCACCAGTCTGCAGGTCCGATCGGCTGTGTAGAGAAGCTGGGGGGCGGAATCTCCACACGGAGCTCCTGCTTCTCATGCTGCATTTTTTCCACCCAGTTCATAAAGCAACAGGTATGCAAGGGGGGCTAAGAGCGTTGCGAGGGGGGGCCGGAAGCGTTGCAAGGGGAAGCCCGCAAGGGTTGCGAGGGAGGGCCGACAGTCTGGGAGGGGGGGCGATGACAGCCCGGCGAGCCCCTTTACTTCAGCCATGTGGCCGGGCCCCTGACGGTAGTACTACTAGTACTGCCCTGATGGCGACCATGAGGCTAGGGACAGGGGCGTAACTTGAATCTCCTGGGCTCCAATGCAAAATCTATAACATGGCCCCACCTACCATATATCATTTATAATACTAGTGTCTTCTTATGTGGCTGAGGGGCTTTTGGTGCTAAACCTGCAAAACGACTTTAGCCACGCAACAAAAATGCAATTAAAGATTGTGAATGTTTTTGTGTAATTAACTTAACACAACTTAGGGTATGTGCACACACACTAATTACGTCCGTAATTGACGGACGTATTTCGGCCGCAAGTCCCGGACCGAACACAGTGCAAGGAGCCGGGCTCCTAGCATCATACTTATGTACGATGCTAGGAGTCCCTGCCTCGCTGCAGGACAACTGTCCCGTACTGTAATCATGTTTACAGTACGGGACAGTTGTCCTGCAGAGAGGCAGGGACTCCTAGCATCGTACATAACTATGATGCTAGGAGCCCGGCTCCTTGCACTGTGTTCGGTCCGGGACTTGCGGCCGAAATACGTCCGTCAATTACGGACGTAATTAGTGTGTGTGCACATACCCTAAGACATGACAGTCAGAACAAATTCAAACCTGCTAGATTTTTGGTCGTAGATCGCAAGTTGCATGTGACTTTGCCTGAGTAGACAGGGTATGTTCACACGGCTTAGCAACATACATCTGAAATTACGGAGCTGTTTTCAGGCGAAAACAGCTCCTGATTTTCAGACGTTTTTGTAGCAACTCGCGTTTTTCGCGGCGTATTTTACGAACGTTATTGGAGCTATTTTTCAATGGAGTCAATGAAAAACAGCTCCAAAAACGTCCCAAGAAGTGATATGCACTGCTTTTTCGTGGGCGTCTTTTTACGCGCCGTATTTTGACAGCGACGCGTAAAATAACACCTCGTGGGAAGAGAACACCATAAAACCCATTCAAAGCAATGGGCAGATGTTTGTAGGCGTAATGGAGCCATTTTTTCAGGCGTCATTCGAGGCATAAAAACGCCCGAATTACATCTGAAAACAGTGCGTGTGAACATACCATAAAATGTAAGTTGTGTGTGGCTGCGACACATTCCCAACATGTCAGTGATTTTTCTTTTTTTGGGTGTCTTTTCGTTGTCGCAAGGCCTAAATAGCGTGACAACTAAATCGCACCCTAAAATAGTTGTGGGATAGCAGGTCCCAGACAAATCGAAAAAGATGTTTGTTGCTGTGATGCAGTAGAGCCAAATTAGTTATAACACTATTGTCCAAAACAATAAATCACAGATTAGGATAACACAACTGGTTAAGTCTATGTTCACACCTGTGTTGTGTCATTCCGTTATTCTGCCCTGTTACACCACGGACACCACCGGCGGCTGCCAGAACCCATTGACTTTAATGGGTTATGTCGGGGGTCTATGATTTTACCAGAGAAAATAGCACAGCATGCTGCGCTTTGTCTCCGGTAATCTCAGCGTGATCTGCGACGGAGGCCCCTAACTGAGCCTCCAGCGCAGATGTGAATAAGACCTAAGGGTAAGACCACACGGAGCGGCCCTGACACGGTCGCAACGCGGCTAACAACCGCGCCGGCATCATGTTCGGTGCGGCTGTCACAGCCTGTTAGTAGCCGCATGTTAATGCTGGTAAACCGCCCCTTTAACTGCAAAATCATGCAACAATGAATTAATACACCCTTTATGGCCGCACAATTTTGCTGGTTACAACAAATTACCCCATATTTATTTTCTATGGCAGCGCCGGAAAAAGCCGAACACTGCCGTCGGCTATCTCCGGCGCTCCCATTGAGAATGAATGAAGCGGCAGTGCGCATGTAACCGGAATACCCCTTAACAAGGTATTTGACAGCCGCTCCTACATAGTGCCAGTGCGGTTGTTAGCCGGGTTGCGACCGTGTCAGGACCGGAGCCTTACCCTAACTTCATCCCCGTATTAGATGTGTTGTAGGACAAACTCAGCCCCACTACACCTGTAGCATATTAAGGGCCTAATTTGTTAAATATAGCAGAGCTAAGTTTGTCATGCCACACAACACATTGTGATATCACAAGTCAATTCTATGTAGTTTTACATAGGACTGCAGGTACAGTATATTTTCTATGTTCACATTGAAAGAAGAATTAAAATACACATGAGGTTTGAGTGCTGCCATGCCCATTTTCTGCCATTTGTTTTATGCAAATTTGGCATTGAGCTGAAGCCCTGAGTAATCTGACACTGAGTGGTAGGGCTGCGCTGCCTGACAACCTCATATGAGTAGTTGTCAGGCACATATCCATAGCAACTGAAGTGGTCAGCTTGAGGCCTAAGCAGCTCACACAGGAGTGCAGTTACCCATAGCAACCAATTACCTTGCAGCTTTCATTTCTAAAAAGGCCTTTGAAAAATGAGAGGTGGAATCTGATTGGTTGCTATGCTTCCCTTTTACCCTGCCTGTTGCTTACATTATAATAAACCAATGTTCCTACTTACCGGTTACCGCCGTGTCGCCATTGAGGTAGAACGTCATACCCAAAACCATCAAAATCCCCAACGCAAGAATATACGGTCTGCGTCTCCCCCAGCGAGACCGACAGTGGTCACTGGCAGATCCTACCACTGGCTGGAGAACGAAACCTAAGATGGGGCTGATGAGCCAGACCAGGCTGTACAAACTTTTAGGAAGTCCAACACTGAGCAAGACCGGCGTCACGAATGCCGCTTCCACTGCGTAACAAAACTCTCTCCCAAACATGGCCATGCTGTGCATAATGAGCCTCCCAGTCGACCTTCTGGGGGGCTCCACTAACTGGAAGACCCCCTCCATCTGCTCAAGGCTGCTGCTGTAGTCCATGCCATCTGGAGAGGGTTGTTTACTGTCGCTGATGATGGGAGTTGTTGTAGGGGCCTGATATTTAACATCCTTGGAGAGAGTCATTGGAAGTTAGTGAGTGCCAGACTGGTTTTCCTTTGCAGTGGAGTAGACTTTAGTTTCCACACACAGAATTAAGGAAGGCGTGACTCCATTCCTTTCATAGCTGGAAGATCACAAGTTTGGGGGAAAAAAAAAAATAAGTCATGTGAATGGCAACTTCAGACGTCTGAATTCCACACAGTTCATTTGCTTAATGTTCAGGTTATCACAAGCCGTGCGAGTCGTCCTACGTGTATGTAACGTGCCTCATGCGTCCACGTTATGGTGAATATTGCGATGCATTTGGCACTAACTAACGTGGAAGGATATGTTTGCGTGAGTCATTTGTGTCGCGGTTTTCATTGCAAATTTTCTGAATGATAAAAAGTGTAGCAAGAAACCACGACGAACACCGCAAAAACAAACTTATGTAAACTTATAAACCCGGCATCTATTGTACGAGGGTTCCGGTATGTTCACCTGCTAAACAAAAAATGGCTGTGAAATACGGAAGGGAAAACAGCCTCTGATTTTCGGCCGTTTTTTAAATCACAAACGTTTTTAGAGTCGTTTTTTTCGGCCTGTTTTTCTATTAAGCCAATGAAAAACGGTTCAAGTGACATGCAGTACTTTTTACGAGGAGTTTTTTTACACAGCCTTTTTTCAGAAAACGCCCCGTCAGCACAAAACTCAGTTTTTCCCATTGAAATCAATGGGCAGATGTTTGGAGGCGTTCAGCTTCCATATTTTCAGCCGTTTTTCGGGGCGTTTATGGCCCAAAAAATGGCTGAAAATAAGCCATGTGAACATGCCCTTCTACTTATGTAACCCTCTATACACAATATGTTTGCAGTATACGTTCGGCGTATGCGCCTGGAAAGCTCCCAGTACATACTGTATTTATAGGACCCCATTCACCCGACGTAACATTGTTTGTAAGTCAAATCGGTTCAGCCTATACTGTGCAGTATAATTTTTTTAAAATATTTACAACGGTACCCTATGGATAACATATGCCACTGCGTGCCTATACAGTTGTAATTGGAGCCTTCCATCAGAGGTATACTTCGGGAGATACTCCCAACATACAGCTCCAATGGAGGCCTCAAACACCTCCGAACCGCGAAAATTGCAACTGCAATTTGGTGCATTTTTTAATGCAGTTACGGCAAAAACGCAACTGCTTAAAAAAAAAACAACGCACCAAATCACGATAAAAATGATGTGGTTTTTGGGTTGCGGTTTTTCGATGCGGTATTATCCGAAACCTCAACGTGAGAATAAACCCTTAGGCCTTATTCAAACGAGCGTATTACACGTCCGTGTGCTGTCCGTTTTTTTCACGAACACCACACGGACCTATAAAATTCAATGGGGCTATTCAGACATGCGTTGTTTTTCATGCAGCGTGTGTCCGTTGCGTGAAACTCACTTCATGTCCTATTTTGGTGCGTTTTTGCGCACCACGCAGCCCATTGAAGTCAATAGGCGTTTGAAAAAAACGGACAACACATGGACGACATCTGTGTGCTGTCCGTGTTTTTCATGCACCAGTTGCTAAAGAAATGATGAGGGAAAAAAACATAAAACACCTCCTTCAGTTTTTTTGCTGACGTAACATACGGATGACATACGCGCGTAAAAAACACGCACCATACACGGATGCCACACGTAACTGCAACACAAGAAAAACGTTGCATTTTTTACGCGTGCAAAACGGACACGTCCATGTGAATCTAGCCTTAAGTGTATGTGCACACACACTAATTACGTCCGTAATTGACGGACGTATTTCGGCCGCAAGTACCGGACCGAACACAGTGCAGGGAGCCGGGCTCCTAGCATCATACTTATGTACGATGCTAGGAGTCCCTGCCTCTCTGCAGGACAACTGTCCCGTACTGTAATCATGTTTTCAGTACGGGACAGTAGTTCCACGGAGAGGCAGGGACTCCTAGCGTCGTACATAAGTATGATGCTAGGAGCCCGGCTCCCTGCACTGTGTTCGGTCCGGGACTTGCGGCCGAAATACGTCCGTCAATTACGGACGTAATTAGTGTGTGTGCACATACCCTAAGAGTGAAATACACATATTGATATAAGGTTCCGCTATGGGGGTGAACCACACATCCATAAAGAATTATACGGGTCCATACTAAACCGCCGCCTGCCTCCGATTATATACAAAAATCACGGCCAGTTTAATTATATGCGTCATAGAGTATGTTCACACGCAAACTCAAAAACGTCTGAAATTACGGAGCTGTTTTCAAGGTAAAAAAACGTCCCAAAGGAACAGAACGCCGTTTTTTCCATTGCAATCAATGGGCAGATGTTTGGGTGCGTTCTGCTTCCGAATTTTCGATCGTTTTTGGGCGTTTACGCCCCGTAAAACGGTCCAAAATAGGCCGTGTGAACATACACTTAGGGCATGTTCACACCCTGAGTCAAAAACTTCTGAAAATACGGAGCTGTTTTCAAGGGAAAATAGCTCCTGATTTTCGGACGATTTTCGCTGCGTTTTTCTCAGAGTTTTTTACGGTTGTTTTTTGCGCTTCTTTCAATAGAGTCAATAGTTTCTCAGCCGCCTTTTTTACACGGCCGTTTGGAAAAACGGCCGCGTAAAAAAACGGCCCATTGGAACAACTCCGTTTTCCCATTGAAATCAATGGGCAGATAATTGGAGGCATTCTGCTTCCGATTTTTTGGCCATTTACGCCCTGAAAAACGTCCGAAAATAGGCCGTGTGAACATACTCTTAACAGAGGTATTGCCCACTACAGCATTTGCTAGGGGAGTGCTTACAGCTCCGTATTGCAGACCCACAAAGCTGCCGTATGCCGATCCCTGGTGTTATTTCCTGTTGTTTTGATTGTTGATCATGGCTCTACAGAAACTGTTCTACACATATTTCCGATTGTGTAGTCAGAGATGGAAACGCAGCAAAAAGGGCAAGATGCTTCTTTTTCCACGTGAGCGTTTTTGGACGTCTTTTGGCATGGTTTCTGCATCAAAAAAACGTGCCAAAAAACTGTGTGAACAGGGCCTAAAGGTCCATTCAGACGTTGCAATTGTGGTGCAGTTAAAACTGCATCCAAAAACCGCAGGCGTTTTTACTGTGATTTAGTGCATTTTTCGAGGCGTTTGCAGTTTTACTCTCTCTGGCATCTACATACCGGAGAGGTGGCCGTTCATACACAAGGACGCCTCCCCTGAAGAGCGCTATGGATACAGGTGAGCCAGCTATTCCCCTAGATATTAAATAAAAAGTCACAAGCATACGTCTCCACTTCTTCTCGCCTGAATAGGATTGCTGTTAATTTCCGCCCCTATTTTTCCGTGGCCATGAGATTTGTGTAATTGTATCCACTTTGCTGCTACTGTAATTTAGTGAGAAACTTCCAAACAGAAAATACAGTTGGAAATTTCGAAAACCTTTTAACTGAGGGTATGTTCACACGGCAGCGTCCGTAACGGCTGAAATTACGGGGCTGTTTTTAGGAGAAAACAGCACCGTAATTTCAGCCGTAATGGCATGCTGAGGCGCTTTTTGCTGCGTCCATTACGGACGTTAAATGGAGCTGTTTTTCCATGGAAAACGGCTCCATTTACGTCTGAAGAAGTTTACAAGCACTTCTTTGACGCGGGCGTCTTTTTTACGCCCCGCCTTTTGACAGCGGGGAGTAAAAAAAATGACCGTCTGCACAGTACATCGTAAGACCCATTCTAATGAATGGGCAGATGTTTGCTGACGCTATTGAGCCGCTATTTCGGACGTAATTCGGGGCAAAACCGCCGTAAATAGTGTGTGTGAACATACCCTTACCCTTATGAGGTCACCAGTGAGTCGTAGTAGTGTTGTCATTTGAACCCGTATTACAGGCGTCTCTCCATGTCGCCATTGAGCCCTATAAATGGCATTGCATTGTATATTTTATGCAATTCCCAAATATACTGCAAAATCTTTTTTTTCAATTCTTCCATTATCCATTTTTCGTATATGTCAGAAAGACATGTTAGAAGATAGCATTAGTATCAAAGCCCCCCCCCCCCCTCCCATCATCTCCAGAAAGCAAATGTTCCAGCACTAGTCCGATTGCTATGCCCCTTCGATTTAAGGGGCATGGCACAAGTAATTTTTATTTCACATTTTGGGTTTTGCATGCAGAAAAACCGCAACGGCTTTTGCTAAAATGGCGTTGTTTTGTCACAATTCTTAAAATTGTGGCAAAAACCGTGACAGAAACAATTAAATACACCCTTAGGCTATGTTCACATCAGCGTCGAGTTCTATTCATCGGTTCCGTTGGACCTTTCCGTCTGAGGAATCCATGAACAGAAAGCAAAACGTAAATCAAAGCTTCCATTTGCATTACCATTGCTTTCAATGGTAACGCTTCCCTTGCAATTGGTTTGTTTACGTTTGTAAGGTTTCCGTTTTTTATGTGGAAACAATAGCGCAGTCGACTGCACTATTGTTTCCGCTAAAAAACAGAAACCTTACAGGACAGACTACGGTTTCCGTTTGCCTTTCCTACATGGGTTCCTCCGACGGAAAGGTCTGACGGAACGTATGAATGGAAGGGTAACGCTGATGTGAACACACCCAGAGGTCCACGTACCCTTTAGTTCAGGTGGCAGAAACTTTTTTGTTCTAAGGCCACAATGTCTAATTGCACCACTCCCAAGGGTCGCCGAGTCCTGGACCTGAGGGGGAGGAGCATGACACAAGGAGAAGAGGACCAAATAGAGATTACCAGTCACAGTCTGCATTAGGTATAATGTATTAATGCAGTAATGTTTTTTCCTGGATAGTTCCTTTATGTTGCTTAAAATAAAACTCATACAGTCCCACGGAGCCCCCATAACAGTGCCAGCTACACCATACCCACCATAAGAGTGCCAGCCAGACAGAACCCCTCATAACAGTGCCCAGGGCCGCCATCAGGAATTTCAGGGCCCCCTACAGCTAAATTTTCTGGGCCCCCCTACCGTGGCACCGCCTGTTAACGGTACTCCGTCCAGCACCATATCATGGTACCCAGGGCCGCCATCAGGGGGGGTATTATGGGTACTGATGTGAGAGGCCCGGCCAAACCTAATTGAAAGGGGGGCCCGGCAACTGCCGCGACTTGCCTTTGGTAGAAAAAAAAAACAGGCCCCTGCAATGGGGCTTGTTTTTTTCACCAAAAGAATGTCGTGAGCTGCGGGCCCCCCTTTCAATTAGGTTTGGCCGGGCCTCTCACATCAGTACCCATAATACCCCCCCCTGATGGCGGCCCTGGGTAGCATGGAGGTCGTCATGGGGGCCGTCAAACACCGCCGCCCGTGCGACCGATCGCGCGCACCCGCAAACTCCCGCGCATGCGCACCGAATTTTGAGGCAGATTTTGACCTGCCCAAACTATCTTGCCGCGTTTTTTGCCCGCGGCGATTGAGGACAGCAGACAAAAAACGCAGGGAAAAATGCATTTTCTGCCTCCCATTGATTTAGATGGGAGGTCAGAGGCGGAACCGCGGCAAGAAAGGACGTGCTGCTTTTTATTTTTTCCGCGACTGGCTCCCATTAATTTCAGATTAAATCAATGGGAGGCGATTTTGGAAGTTGTTTGGTGCTGATTCTGACGCAGTGTCCGAGTCAATATCAAGGCCCAAAAACTCTGCGAACTGGGCCTTATTGTTAGGGCTTATTCAGACGAACGTGTAATACATCCGTGCAACGTGCGTGATTTTCACGCGCCTCGCACGGACCTATTTTACTCTATGGGGCCGTGCGGACTGTCAGTGATTTTCACGTAGCGTGTGTCCGTGTGTCCGCTGCGTAAAACTCACGACATGTCCGATATTTGTTCATTGTTCGAGCATCACGCACCCATTGAAGTCAATGGGTGCGTGAAAATCACGCCCAGCACTTCCGCAGCCGTATAAACTATGAATGAAAACAGAAAAGCACCACGTGCTACAAACATACAAACAGAGTGTCATAATGATGGCGGCTGCGCGAAAATCACACCGCCACGCATCATACGCTGCTGACACACGGAGCTGTTATGGAACTTTTGCATGCGCAAAACGCCACGCAAAAAGCACACGCTCGTGTAAATCCGGCCTTAGGGTAGGAACACACTAGGTATGAACACTGCGGATTTTATGCAACACATTTTATTGTGGAAAATCCGCAGCGTATTACAGTCGCAGCAGAGTGAAAATCACGGACAGTCGGCACGGCCCCATAGAGTAACATAGGTCCGTGCGAGGCGCGTGAAAATCACGCGCGTTGCACGGATGTATTACACGTTCGTCTGAATAAGCCCTAACAATAAGGCCCAGTTCACAGAGTTTTTGGGCCTTGATATTGACTCGGACACTGCGTCAGAATCAGCACCAAACAACTTCCAAAATCGCCTCCCATTGATTTAATCTGAAATCAATGGAAGCCAGTCGCGGAAAAAAGAAAAATCAGCACGTCCTTTCTTGCCGCGGTTCCGCCTCTGACCTCCCATCGAAATCAATTGGAGGCAGAAAATGCATTTTTCGCTGCGTTTTTTGTCTGCTGTCCTCAATCGCAGCGGGCAAAAAACGCGGCAAGATAGTGTGGGCAGGTCAAAATCTGCCTCAAAATTCTTTAAGGAATTTTGAGGCAGATTTTTTCGGCCTGCAAAATACTCTGTGTGAACAGGGCCATACATAAACAGCACTTTGAGACACTTTACTCACCGTGTCAGAAGAGCTGCTCCCACTCCAGTCCTCTTCAGGCGATGTCTTCGGTCCAGATGTCGTCCTTGACCTCCAGGCTCCAGAAAATGGCGGGGATCGTAGAACTCCTGCCGCCGCGCAACAACTAGACTCCTCCCCCTCTCCTTACGCAGCTACGCTCTGGAGAAGGAGGACGAGGCGGAGGAGGACGACGAGGAGGCGGAGTCGGACGAGGAGGCGGAGGACGCGGAGTCGGAGGCGGGCCAGCAGGTAAGTAAACTGTGCGCCGCTGTCCCTGTGTGGCTGTCCTTCCCCGTAGATCGGACTTGTGTTGCGGGCGCACCGCCTCCCTCTCAGCGGCGCGCCTGGTCGTTCGCGCGTGGGCGCGGTCATGCGCGCGCGGGTGCAAGCTTGCGGTCGTTCACGCGCGCGCGCAAGCGGTGTTTCGCGGCGTTGATGAGAGGGGGGCCCGCAGCTCACGGCGGTGTTTGACGAGAGGGGGGCCCGCAGCTCACGACATTGTTTTGGTGAAAAGAACAGGCCCCATTGCAGGGGCCTGTTTTTTTCTACCAAAGGCAAGTCGCGGCAGTTGCCGGGCCCCCCTTTCAATTAAGTTTGGCCGTGCCCCCTACACTAGTACCCCTAATACCCCCCTGATGGCGGCCCTGTGTAGCGCAAATCACGCGCGTCACCCGGAAGTGCTTCCGTGTGCCGTGCACGATTTGCACGCACCCAATGACTTCAATGGGTGTGTGCTGCGCGAAACACGGGCAAGTATATGACATGTCGTGAGTTTTACACAGCGCACACACGCTGCGTGAAATTCACTGACAGTCTGAGCGGCCCCATTCACTAACATAAGTCCGTGCGACGTAATAAATATCACGGACGTATAACCCGTTCGTGTGAATAAGGCCTTATATTGTCATTTGTAGTGAATTTTCGGTGCACAATCCGCACCAAAAATAGGAGGCAAGTAAGTGGCTTATTCAGATGTCCATGTTCGGTCTGTGATATAAGGACCGTGTATCGGCCATATTTCCCGGACCGACCACAGTTCAGGGAGCGGGGTTTCTAGCATCACAGTTATCTATGATCATAGTCCCTCCCTTCCCGTGGGAATACTGTCCCCGGTCCCGTACTGAAAGCATCATTACAGTATGGGACAGTATTCCCGCAGAGAGGCAGGGACTCCCAGCAACACTGATAACTATGATGCTAGGAGTCCGGCACTATGAATTGTGGTCAGCCTGTGAGATACAGCCGATACACGCTCCGTATGTCACGGACCGAATGCGGCCGTCTGAATAAGGCCTTAGTCTAGTTACACAGTGCGGTGAAATCCCATTTTTTTGCCACAATTTTTGCAAAAAAACGTGACTTGACCGCACTGTGAGACTATAGCCGAACAGCACTTTTCATGTTTTGTATCTTTTTTTTATGCAATTTTCGTAATTGCGGCACAAATCACGCGGTTTTGCCGCGATTTTTATATAATCGCGGCAAAACTGCGCCATTTTTGCCGCGATTACGAAAATCGTGGCAAAAAAGCGCTAGGAAAACGAAAAAATACCCAAAAACTTTTTAACCAACTTTATACAATCTACAAATGGGGTCAGGGGGATGGGAATCCGAATGGATAGGGGAACATACTCACCAGCCTGCAGGTCCTGTCGGCAGTGTAGAGGAGCTGGGGGGCGGGATCTCCACACGCAGCTTCAGCACATGCTGCATCTTCCCCTCCAGTGAAGCTACAACAGGTATGCAGGGGCTGCCGCGAGTGTTGCTAGGGGAGTGTCGCTAGGGGGGTGCCGCGGGCGTTGCGAGGGGGGCCCGTGAGCGTTGCGAGGGGGGGGGGCAACAGTCCGAGGGGGGGGGGCGACGGCAGCCCGGCGGGCCCCTTTTACTTCATCCATGTGGCCGGGCCCCTGACGGGAGTACCAGTAATACCCCCCTGATGGCGGCCCTGACAGTGCCAGTCACACGGCACCCCCATTAGAGTGTGAGCCACAGGCAGAGATTAATCTAGCCACTAACTTGAGACATGGAATAAAATACCACCACCAATTTGGCGACGGCACTGAGTGATGGGTATATGTGGGGCACCCAGCAAATAATGACCAGTCTTTTTTTTTTTTTAAGGTAAGCCCCATTAAATCCTCTGGCCTTCTAATTCACTTTCAGGCTTTAGTAGAACCCATTGTGCCAGCCTAATGTAGCCCCCACCAGGGGTGGGAAAAGCTGTCTGGGTGCCGAAGACAGAGGTTTAATGTGCCCCATTCTCAGTCATAATCATTAATTTCATTACCAACTGCCGAGCATAATACATACTCTCCATTTCCTTCTGTACCCTCCACACGCGCAGTTCTCAATGCAGGGCCCGGCTTTCACCCTAAAACTTATCTGGGGTCAATTCGCTACTGGAGTGGCTTTCTCAGCTCCATTCCTTATCTTTTCCGCCTATCCCTTGTCCTGGCTGTGGCACCCACAATGCCAGCCTTAGACACAGCATTCGTACCTGTTACGTGCTCACATGCTGCTCACATTTCAACCGTTGGTAGCCAGGAAGCTGCATGTGAGCCTATCAACGGCAGCTCCTGAACTATGTCATATCTATCTATCTATCTATCTATCTATCTATCTATCTATCTATCTATCTATCTATCTATCTATCTATCTATCTATCTATCTATCTATCTATCTATCTATCTATCTATCTATCCATCTCTATCTATCTATCTATCTATCTATCTATCTATCTATCTATCTATCTATCTATCTATCTATCTATCTATCTATCTATCTATCTATCTATCTATCTATCTATCTATCTATCTATCCATCTCTATCTATCTATCTATCTATCTATCTATCTATCTATCTATCTATCTATCTATCTATCTATCTATCTATCTATCTATCTATCTATCCATCTCTATCTATCATCTATCTATCTATCTATCTATCTATCTATCTATCTATCTATCTATCTATCTATCTATCTATCTATCTATCTATCTATCTATCTATCTCTATCTCTCTCTCTCTCTCTCTCTCTCTCTCTCTCTCTCTCTCTCTCTCTCTCTCTCTCTCTCTCTCTCTATCTATCTATCTATCTATCTATCTATCTATCTATCTATCTATCATCATCTATCCAGGGGCGTAACTAGGAAAGACTGTGCCCCAAAGCAAAATCTTGACCGCCCGGCCATTCACCGCTAATGCATGTATTTGGCTGTCGCTAGCACCGGGGCCCCCTCCGGTGCTAGCAACGCCTATGGGCATGAGAGGACCTGTGTCACCCGGCCCATACTTGTTGGAGGCTCGGCGGCGCGGGCCCCATAGTAGCGGCGGTGCCGCTGTAGCAGCCATAACGGCTGCTAGCGGCGCCACCAGGCTTATGGGGGGGACGTGTTGGCTGGCGACACGGGCCCCCTCAAGCCGCGGGCCCACTGCATCTATCTATCTATCTATCTATCGATCTATCTAGACAGAAAATCCAACAGCACTGGCGGCTTATGGGTGCAAGCCCTGGGGAACAGACCCTCATCCCATACATACACACAGCAAAAAATAGGCTGCACTCCGTAGATCAAGTGAAAAAAGTGTGGGTACTTTATTACCCTCGGTGCAACGTTTCAGCTCCTAACACCGGAGCCTTTCCCAAGCAATGACACAGGGAACACACAGGGTTTTTAACACAGTGCAAAGCAATCAGTAAAGATCAGTGGCATAGCTATAGGGGTCGCAGCGGTCGCAATTGGGACCAGGCCCAGAAGCCAGGGGGGCTCGTAGCCCCCCGCACCACATCAATAAAAAGTTACTATAGTAACTGGGGCCTATGTAATAAACTACACGGGCCCCTGTTACTATAGTAACTGACAGTACTTACCCCTCCACTTCCTGGAGCGCATCAGAGATTCTGACGTCACAGCGCTATGCGCAGCGCATAACGTCACAATGCTATGCGCTGAGCACAGCATTACGACACTTGATGGAGTGAGGACCTGCGGCCGAAGAGGAGGTAAGTTTCATTTTAGTGTCTTGCTGATGGGTTGGGGGTCAGACACCTGGAACCCCCGCCAATCAGCTGTTTTGAAGGGGTTGCAGCCTACTTCCCCTTTCTCATACTGAATCGCTGACACAGACGTGTCAGCGATTCACAGTGTGCGCAAGTGAGGGAAACGAAGGGGAAGCAGCACTCGTACGAGCGGCTGCAACCCCTTCAAAACAGCTGATTGGCGGGGTCCCGGGTGTCTGACCCCAATCCATCAGCTATTGATGGCCTATATTGAAGATAGGCCATCAATGTTTAGGGACTGGACAACCTTTAAAGCCTACCGTGTGTTAGGCTTAGATACAGGGCCCCAGTTTATACTGCATAAGAATACTGTCTGCTACACCCTGTATCTAAGCCTACATTAGGCTTTGATACAGGGTCCAACAAACAGTATCACACATGCACATGGGCCCTGTTCACATCACCGCTGCCCTTCCGTTGAGGGGTTCCGTCTGGTTAACCCCTCAACGTAAAGGCAAACGGAAACCTTAGCTTCCGTTTGCATCACCATTGGTCTCAATTGTGATGGAAACTTTGCTAATGGTTTCCGTTTGTCACCGTTGTGAACGGGTTCCGTTGTTTTGGCGGAATCAATAGCGCAGTAGACAATGCAAAACAACGGAACCCTGTCACAACGGTGACAAACGGAAATCTTTAGCAACGTTTCTGTCACCATTGAGATCAATGGTGAGGGAAACTGAAGCAGAGGTTTCAGTTTGTCTTTCTGTTGAGGGGTTAACCCGACGGAACCCATCAACGGAAAGGCAGCGGTGATGTGTACAGGCCCTTACTAATAGTTTTTTTTTGTGTTTTTTTACAGGTTCGGTCGTTGGACTACGTCGGATTCGAGGACTACTTCGATGACAGCTTTTTTTATTCTTAATAAAATGGTTAATGAGGGTTGTGTGGGGGTGTTTTATTTCAATAAATCTATTTTTTCTATGTCTTTGTATTTTTTTTAACTTTATTGCTGACAACTTACTAATGGCCGCTGACAGATTGACAGCGTCCATTACTAAGGCGGGGCTTAGTGTTAGCCGGTGAAAAGGCTAACACCCCCATTATTAGCTTGATACCCACCGCCACCAGGCGTGCCAGGAAGAGCCGGGTACGATCCAGTACCCGACCATCTGTAGTGTGGGTCGGGCACTGGTGTGACCGCAGGCTGGTATTATTAGGCTGGGAAAGGCCAAAAACAGTGGCCCTTGCCACCCTGGTAATGCTAGCCTGCTGCTGCTGTGTTGTATCAGGCTGGTTATGAAAAATGGGGGGGACCCCACGTCATTTTTTTAAATAAATAATCCAACAGCACGATGTGGGGTTCCCCCATTTTTCTAACCAGCCAAATACAACATAGCAGCAGCCGCCTAGCATTACCAGGGTGGAAAGGGTCACAGTTTTTGGCCTTTCCCAGCCTAATAATACCAGACTGCAGCCGCCCCAGTGCCCCTCTGTGACTACAGATGGTCGGGTACTAGATCATACCCGGCTCTTCCTGGTGGCGCTGGGTACCAGGGTAATAATGGGGATTAGTGTTAACCTCTTCATGTCTAACATTAAGTCCCCCCCTTAGTAATGGGCGTTGTGAATCAGTCAGCGACAAATATTAGGGCGGTATTTATAAAGTTTAAACAAATACAAAGACATAGATAAAATATTTTATTGAAATAAAAATTCCACACAACACTCGTTATCCATTTTATTGAGAATAAAAAAAAAACGCAGTTAGGCCTCATTTACACGAGCGTGTGAGTTTTGCGCACGCACAAAAACGCAGCATTTTGCGTGCGCTAAAGGCACTTGACAGCTCCGTGTGTCATCAGTGTATGATGCGCGGCTGCGTGATTTTCGCTCAGCCCCCATCATTGAGATGAGGCTAGTCGACGTCAGTCACTGTCCAGGGTGCTGAAAGAGTTAACTGATCGGCAGTAACTCTTTCAGCTGCTCGACATTGAATTACGATCACCATATCGAGCAACCTGTTACAAAAAAACAAAACGTTCGTACTTACCGAGAACTTCCCTCCCGGCCGTTGCCTTGGTGACGCGTCCTTGGAGACGCGCCTCTCTTGTCATCCGGCCCCACCTCCCTGGATGACGCGGCAGTCCATGTGACCGCTGCAGCCTGTGCTTGGCCTGTGATTGGCTGGAGCTGTCACTTGGACTGAATTGTCATCCCTGGAGGTCAGACTGGAGGAAGAAGCCGGGAGTTATCGGTAAGTCAGAACTTCTTGTTTCTTTTACACGTTCATGTATATTGTGATCGTAAGTCACTGTCCAGGGTGCTGAACCAGTTTAACTCTTTCAGCACCCTGGACAGTGACTGTCTCCTGACGTCGCGTACCGCAAAATTTTTTGCCGGGTTCTGTCAAAACGAGTTCGGCCGAACCCGGTGTAGTTCGGTTCGCTCATTACTCTGTTTGGATGTTTGTAAACAGAAAAGCACGTGGTGCTTTTCTGTTTACATTCAGAGTTTGACAGCTCTTGCGCGAATCACGCAGTTCGCACGGAAGTGCTTCCGTGCGACCTGCGTGGTTTTCACGCACCCATTGACTTCAATGGGTGCGTGATGCGCGAAAAACGCAGAAATTTAGAACATGTCGTTAGTTTTTTCAGCGCACTCACGCCGAGCAAAGCTCACGGACTGTCTGCATGCCCCCATAGACTTGTATAGGTCCGTGCGACCCGCGTGAAAAGCACGCGAGTCGCACGGACGTATATCACGTTCGTGTAAATGAGGCCTTATTGAAGTAGTCCTCAAATCTGAAGTAGTCCAACAACCAAACTTAGTATCACGTCAAAAAGGAAAATAATTATTATTCTTACCTTTCCTGGGTCCAGCGCTGGAGCTGCAATGTCAGCGATCTGGACCCTATATCTAATCCTATCATGTGTGATACTGTCTGCTGAGCCACTGTATCTAATCCTATCATGTGTGATACTGTCTGTTGGGCCCCATATCTAATCCTATCATGTGTGATACTGTCTGCTGGGCCCTATATCTAATCCTATCATGTGTGATACTGTTTGTTGAGCCACTGCATCTAATCCTATAATGTGTGCTACTGTCTGCTAAGCCACTGTATCTAATCGTATCCATAGCTCTAGGGTCGTAGTGCTATAGATATGCTGTCTCATATATATATATATATATGCACATATTAATACACGAATACACTTTTTTTTGGGGGGGGGGGGGGGTATATGTATTGGGGCTATTCCCCCTGACATTTTAAGTCCTTAGTGACGCCCCCGGCTGCTAGTGCTGCATTGTTGGATCACTTAGGAGACCCAGCGATGCAGCTGAAAGCTGCGGACCATCGGCCCTGAGAAGTTTGGGGGTGGGGCCCAAGAAGAACCTTTGCATCGGGGCAAATGAGCCTTTAGCTACGCCCCTGGTAAAGATCACATCATTAAGTCTTTCAAAGTGAAATTCAAATGGTATGTAGTGAAAATGTACTATTAAGAAATATACAGTAGGATACACAAACATATTGACAGTGTAAAATCGTTTCAAACATTGTGTACAATCAATACAGTTACACAAAACTTGTAAAAGTATCGTTAAATTCTTAGTGGAGGGGGTGGACACATTGGTGATGTGGATAGCAGTTTGGTGTGTGCATGATTGTTACATCTAAAATAAAACTAAAAGTCATCACCTCCAGGGATCCAGTAATCAGTTTGGCGTCTCAGCCATTCTACTGCACCTGCATGTGGCGCATGCGTATAACATTGTCAATAGCAAGTATCACGGTACCAACGGCACATGTCCGCGCATGCGCCGTAGCAATTTTAAATGGCAGGGGCCGAACAGGGACTACGGTTAATATGCCCCTCATGCGCAAATATGAGATCCCTATAAAACATGTATAAGTCACATAAGCTGTACGCACAGCAATATTAAGCAAATAAAGTGAAAACAGCCATAGATCCCTACCAACAGGACATAGTTACTGGGGTATGTGCATAGAAATGACATTCAAAGGATAACATTCAATAGCATATATGAAAATAACATTAGAGGCTCTTCCTGGACCCCCTGTGGTGATATACGCTTGAGATGTAGTGATTTAAAAGAAATGAGAATAGATGAGAATTAATATAATGATAAAAGTATTTGTAGTCGAATAAGCAATAACGTAACGTATCTATATCATAATATCGGCAATGATGAGAGTATAACACCCGATGGACCGCAAGGCAAGTAGATCCTATACCAAGTCACTCACCACAAACTCAACATTGAAGCCATTGGGTCTGAGTGTATTTAATCTATCAATCCACTATAGCTCTCGTAATATTAATAGTTTAGTCCTGTTGCCACCCCTACGCTGCGTGGGGTTATGGTCGAGAATCCAGAACCTCAGTTGATGTACCTCATGTCTCATGTTGGAAAAGTGTTTGGAAACAGGTAAGTCCAAACGCTTCTTCCCGATGGTGTACCTGTGCTGGTTAAGCCTCATTTTTAGGTCTAATGTGGTTTCACCTACATATAGAAGTCCACAGGGGCACTGTAAAATATAAATCACATGGTTGCTATTGCACGTCAGGTAGTGTCTAATCTGCTATATTCTACTAGTTGCAGGATGTCTCAGAGTGAGTGGCGGGCTGATGGGTATTTTACTGTGAGTGGGGGGCTCACACGGGGATTCCGCTCCTCCAGGGAGCTACAGTGGCGCTATCTACAGGGAAGGGGGGGGTTGCTATCTACAAGGGGGCTGTGGGCTGTGTAGCACAACCTACAATGGGGCTGTGTGGCACTACCTACAGGGGGCTGTGTGGCGCTACCTACAGGGAGAATCTGTGAGTGGGGGGCTGATGGTCATTTTACTGTGAGTGGCGGGTTGATGGTTATTTTACTGTGAGTGGGGGCTGATGGTCATTTTACTGTGACTGGTGGGCTGATGGTCATTTTACTGTGAGTGGGGGGCTGAAGGTCATTTTACTGTGATTGGGGGCTGATGGTTATTTTACTGTGAGTGGCGGGCTGATGGTCATTGTTCTGTGAGTGAGGGGACTGATGGTCATTGTTCTGTGAGTGGGGGGCTGATAGTCTTCAGGTGTTTTCCACCCCTGAGCTCCAACTGAAATTAATAGGAGGCAGAAGATACCACGCCGGCCTACGCAAGGATCCCATCATGAAGCAGCTCACTTCGTCGGGGGAACGGGGCCGTAGAATGGCTGAGACGCCAAACTGATTACTGGATCCCTGGAGGTGATGACTTTAATTTAATTTTAGATCAATCATGCACACACCTGACTGCTATCCACATCACCAATGTGTCAACCCCCTCCCCTAAGTATTTAACGATACTTTTACAAGTTTTGTGTAACTGTATTGATTGTACACAATGTTTGAAACGATTTTACACTGTCAATAAGTTTGTGTATCCTACTGTATATATCTGAATAGTACATTTTCACTACATACCATTTGAATTTCACTTTGAAAGACTTAATGATGTGATCTTTACTGATTGCTTTGCACTGTGTTAAAAACCCTGTGTGTTCACTGTGTCATTGCTTGAGAAAGGATCCGGTGTTAGGAGCTGAAACGTTGCACCGAGGGTAAAAAGTACCCACACTTTTTTCACTTGATCTACGGAGTGCTGCCTATTTTTTGCCATATCTATCTATCTATCTATCTATCTATCTATCTATCTATCTATCTATCTATCTATCTATCTATCTATCTATCTATCTATCTATCTATCTATCTAGTGACGTAACTACCGCTGTAGCAGCCGTAGCGGCTGCTACGGGTCCCGCAGCATGGCCCGAGGTTCCGCTAGCAGCCGCTACGGATGCTACAGCGCGACGCCACTGAAGGGGTTGTTACTACAAAAGACATGGATCCCCTATCCACAGGATAGGGGATACATGTGTGATCGCTGGGACGCCCAGCGATAAGGAGAATGGGGGACCGAAAGTCCCCCGAAGTTCTCCAAGACAAACCTCGGACTTCCAGGGGCTGTCGGCAGCTCCATAGAAATGAATTGTGCACCGTTCGCGCTTCTGCGCATGCGTGACCAGCGCTCCTTTCATTTTTATTGAACTGCGCAGACCACGGAAGTCCGAGGTTTGTCATGGAGAGCTTCGGGGGATTTTCGGTCCCTGTGGATAGGGGATACATCTCTTTTGTCGGTCAAACTATAGGCCGTTTTTTGGGGGGAGGTTGGGGGCTGTATGGCGTTATCTAAAGGGGGGGCTGTATGGCGTTATTTACAGGGGGCTGTATGGCGTTATCTACAGGGGGCTATATGGCGTTATCTATAGGGGAGGCTGTATGGGTAATCTACAGGGGTCTGTATGGCGTTATCTACAGGGGGGCTGTATGGCGTTATCTACAGGGGGACTCTGTATGGCGTTATCTACAGGGGGGCTGTATGGCTTTATCTACAGGGGGGCTGTATAGCGTTATCTACAGGGGGCTGTGTGGCGGAATCTACAGGGAGGCACTATCTACAAGGGGGGGTTGTGTGATACCCAGGGGAGGGGGGGCCCCAGACAAAAGTTTGCTATGGGACCCAGTCTTTCCTAGTTACGCCCCTGTATCTATCTATCTATCTATCTATCTATCTATCTATCTATCTATCTATCACATATCTATATATTTATCTGTCTGTCTGTCTGTCCGTCCGTCCATCCGTCTTCAATATATCTCTCTTAAATATCTATCTATCTATCTATCTATCTATCTATCTATCTATCTATCTATCTATCTATCTATCTATCTATCATCATATATCTCTCTTAAATATCTATCTATCTATCTATCATCATATATCTCTCTTAAATATCTATCTATCTATCTATCTATCTATCTATCTATCTATCTATCTATCTATCTATCTATCTATCTATCTGTCTGTCTGTCTGTCTGTCTGTCTGTCTGTCTGTCTGTCTGTCTGTCTGTCTGTCTTGTCTGTCTGACTGTCTGTCTGTCTGTCTGTCTATCTATCTATCCAAAAAATGCAAAAATCAAGGGTACTTTATTGCCCCATGTGCAACGTTTCACCTTATTACCAGCATGTTATTTCAACCCTTTTTTATTGTTTATGTGTCTTGTACTAATATAATATCTTTTTAATAGCTATTTGATGTACCAGTTGACTATAGTTTGAGTGCCCGTACACCTGAAATAAGAATTCTAAAACCCTGATGACCTTTTATACCACGGATCAAGATAAATATGTCTTACAAATCGGATACACTATTTTGTATCTTATATCTCTCTTAAATATCTATCTATCTATTATTTTTCTTTTAATGGTTTAGATATCAATCGTAAAGCGGATTAAAAAAGAGCTGTTGTTAAAAATATGTATTAAAAAAATAAAGTGCCCCCATGCCAAAAAATGAAAGCAAGTATACTTGCCTCAAAAAGAAAAAAAAATGGGAGAAAAAAAAATGGCTTTATAATGTTTTATTTGAAAAAAAAAAAAAAAGCATTGTTAAAGGAAAAAAAACTAAAAAGAGAAAAGTTTTTTGAGGAGCTGTGACATGAGGTTCCTGCCCATCACTCCCTGGTCACATGTCAAATGACCTTTTCTCTTTAATAAAGCTTCCTGTGGAGACTTCTCCATACACACCGTAAGCAGCCTAAGTGTAAGGATTTTCTCATGCATTTTGTATGTTGATTTGGATATCTCCGGTTTAATCCTCTTCCATGCAGCGATCTGCCTTGTAATATTTATAATGGAATTTATGATGGCTTGGTCCATTCACATATTGAGGAGACATACATACATGAGTTCAGATTGATGCCAGTTTAGTCAGGGCCGTCTTGAGCCCAACTACTCCACTAGACTATGGGGACCAACAGTACGGGAAACCAGGCACCAGAACGCCCAGCAAGAAACTAGTTGAATATTTTTGGGGTAACACCATGCTGTCCTTTGATTTAAAAATGTCATGAACACATGATAGGCTTAGATACAAGGGAAACAGGGTCAGGGGAAAGGCTTCCCATTAGACTTAGCTTGGAGAGTTAAATATATTAATTTCACTCAAGGTGAGATTGCAACATATGAAATAGATTTTTGTGCTGTGGTTAGAGACCAAACATAGCTTATAAACTAGCATATTCAGATAAGTTACATAGGTACATAGTGACATAGTTACATAGTTTGTACGGTTGAAAAAAGACACATGTCCATCAAGTTCAACCAAGGGATTGGAAAGGGGAAGTAAAAAATTTCTACACATAGGAGCTAATATTTTTTTGTTCTAGGAAATTATCTAAGCCTTTTTTTAAAGCCATCTACTGTCCCTGCTGTGACGGCTCCTGCGGTGACTATTCTATAGATTCACAGTTCTCACAGTAAAGAAGGCTTGTCGCCTCTGCAGGTTGAACTTTTTTCTCTCCAGATGGAGGGAGTGCCCCCTTGTTTTTTGAGGGGGTTTTACATGGAACAGGATTTCACCATATTTGTATGTGCCATTCATATATTTATATACGTTAATCATGTCCCCCAAGTCATCTTTTTTCAAGGCTAAATAGGTTTAGTTCTTTTAATCTTTCTGTAAGGGTGGTCAGCACCACCGTAGACTTACCTGTCCGGAGCCCAGCGGGATGGCGTCGGCAGATGTCAGGCGCTTGCGCATGCGCCGGGACTGCAGGGACGGGCGACTGGAAGTGGTCAGAAGGGCGCGAGGAGAGAGACAGGGAGAGGGACGCGCAAGCGGAAGGAGAGGAAAAAGGGGAAGAAGAGATTGGAGAGCGCAGCGGCAGCGACGGAGAGAAGCTGCGACGACGGAGAGTAGCGGCGAAAGAGTGGGGCGTCAGCGGAGAGGAGCGGCAGTGGAGAGAAGTGGCGCCAGGAAAAAGAAAGTGGAGGAGACCCGGCCAGGACGAGTTTGTCCAGGAAGAGGCTGCAGTGAGTACCCAGCCCCCAACCCTGCAGCCACCAGCAAAAGTCGCCCAGCAGCCGCCTGCACCAGCCGTGCCAGAAGTCCAGCCATGCCAGGTATCCAGCTGTGCCAGAGGTCCAGCCGTGCAGAGGCGTGCAGAGGTCCAGCCGTGCCAGGTATCCAGCTGTGCCAGAGGTCCAGCCGTGCAGAGGCGTGCAAAGGTCCAGCCGTGCAGAGGCGTGCAGAGGTTCAGCCGTGCCAGATGTCCAGCCGTGCCAGGTGTCCAGCTGTGCCAGAGGTCCAGCCGTGCAGTGTCCAGCGGTCCAGCCGCGCAGAGGTCCAGCCGTGCAGAGGTGCAGCAGCCAGACATTGGAATCAGCCCCAAGGACGAGAGAGACGACGCTGAGGAGCACAGGTACTGGATTTGTTTCCCCTGGCGAGGACAAGGAAGCCCAATTCCCATAGTCGTTCACCAGAGACTTGCCCCCACGGAAAAGACGAAACAGACATTGAGCTGCACACTTCCACGTCCCAACCTCCCGCCCATGGCTATCGCATGCCCGGGCACCGTCACCCATTTATGAAGACCTGTGTGAGCTAAAGTCAAGGTTCCACCCCAAGAAAGAGATCCAATTCTGATTTTCTACAGTAAAATTAAAGTTAACCCAACATCGGTGTCGTATCTACTGTTCACTACTACAGCACTCACTTACATTTCCTCATAACTTAGATTCTCCATGCCCCTTATTAGCTTCGTTTTTCTAACTCCAGGGCATCCTTTCCATGAACTGGAGCCCAGAACTGAACTGCATATTCTAGATGTGGCATAACTCATGTGTTGTAAAGTGGTAATATTACATCCCTGTCCCGCGAGTCCATGCCTCTTTTAATACACGACAATATCTTCCTGGCCTTTGAAACAGCTGATTGACATTGCATGCTGTTATTTAGTTTAAGATTTACAAGTACACCCAGATCCTTCTCAACACGTGACTCCCCCTATGTAGCTCCCCCTAGGACATAGGATGCATGCAGGTTGTTCGTACCCAGATGCATAACTTTACAATTATCTACAATAAACTTAATTTGCCAAGTGGACGCCCAAACACGAACATCTTCCATAGTCTGAACTATATTACATGGCTTGGTGTCATCTGCAAAAATAGAAATAGTGCTATTAATCCCATCCTCTATATCATTAATAAATAAGTTGAATAACAGTGTAAAGGATCTGCCAGGCACAACTTCTGTGTATACGCCCATAGGTAATCAGTCTGCACCTGATTCTATGTCTCTGAGACTGACTCCATCTTCCACCACTCAGGATGGCAGGCTTAGGAGTGGGAGAGCCTATCGCAGCCTGGCCAGACGGAGCTAGCTCCCGCCCTCTGTCTACTTATACCTGCCTTTCCTGTTCCTCCTTTGCTTGTGATTCTTCTCGTGTGGTTTCCTGGCCCTGCTGCAGCTTCTGACTATTTGACCCTGCTTCATACTGACCCTGGCTTACTGACTACTCTCCTGCTCTGCGTTTGGTGCCTCGTACACTCCTGGTTTGACTCGGCTCGTTCACCACTCTTGTTGCTCACGGTGTTGCCGTGGGCAACTGCCCCATTTCCCTTAGCTTTGTGTACCCTTGTCTGTTTGTCTGTCGTGCACTTACTGAGCGTAGGGACCGTCGCCCAGTTGTACCCCGTCGCCTAGGGCGGGTCGTTGCAAGTAGGCAGGGACTGAGTGGCGGGTAGATTAGGGCTCACTTGTCTGCTTCCCTACCCCCATCATTACATAATCACAAGCCTATATACCTAGGCTACCCTGGTCCCTCACACTACTATGGACCCCCTTGAGACCCTGGCTCAGCAAATGCAGGGTCTCTCCCTACAGGTCCAGGCCCTGGCTCAGAGGGTCAACCAGCCTGACGCTACCATGGTAGTGCCCCTCACCTCACCTCTTGAACCCCACCTCAAGTTGCCTGACCGGTTCTCAGGGGACCGGAAGAATTTTCTCTCCTTTCGGGAGAGTTGTAGGCTCTACTTTAGCTTAAAGCCTCACTCCTCAGGTTCTGAGAGCCAGCGGGTGGGTATAATTATGTCCCGGCTCCAGGAAGGGCACCAAGAATGGGCCTTCTTCTTGGCTCCTGATGCCCCTGAACTTTCCTCCGTTGATCTTTTCTTTTCTGCTCTCGGACTCATTTATGACGAGACTGACAGGACTGCCTTTGCCGAGAGTCAGCTGGTGAACTTACATCAGGGTAAGAGACCTGTTGAGGAGTATTGTTCTGACTTTAGGAAGTGGTGCGTAGCTTCTCGTGGAATGACCCTGCCTTAAGGTGTCAGTTTAGGTTGGGTCTGTCGAACGCCCTGAAAGACCTGCTTGTTAGCTATCCCTCTTCTGACTCCCTAGACCAGGTTATGGCTTTAGCGGTACGACTTGACCGACGTCTCAGGGAACGACAACTTGAACGTTTTTGTGTTTTCCCCTCTGACTCCCCCATGATGCCTCCCGAGGTCCCGTTGCTTCGCTCTTCCACGGAAGACTCGGAGGTACCTATGCAACTTGGGGCCTCCGTGTCCCCCCGACAACGTAGAGAGTTCTGCAGGAAGAATGGTCTCTGCTTCTATTGTGGGGATGACAAGCATCAAGTGAACACCTGTCCTAGGCGTAAGAATAAGCAGTCGGAAAACTTCCGCGCCTAAGTGATCATCGGGGAGGTCACTTGGGCGCACAGGTATTTCCCGTAAATATGAAACGTAATAAAATCTTGCTTCCCTTTCAGGTCTCTTTTGGTGTTAGGTCTGCTACCGGCAGTGCCTTCGTGGATTCAGGGTCTTCTGCTAATATCATGTCTGTGGAATTTGCTATGTCTCTAGCTATGCCTTTGATTGATTTGCCTAAACCTGTCCCGGTAGTGGGTATCGACCACTCCTCTTGCTAATGGTTATTTTACACAGCATACCCCTGTTTTTGAACTCCTTGTTGGCTCCATGCATTTGGAGCAGTGCTCTGTACTGTTGATGCAGGGATTATCGATTTGGTTTTAGGCCTTCCCTGGTTGCAGTTGCATAATCCCACATTTGACTGGAATACTGGGGAGCTTACCAAATGGGGTAATGAATGCTTGACGTCATGTTTTTCTGTTAATTCTATTTCTCCCCCTGAGGAGGTGAACACGCTACCTGAGTTTGTTCAGGACTTCGCTGATGTTTTCTCTAAGGAGGCCTCCGAAGTGTTACCTCCTCATAGAGAATATGATTGCGCTATCGATTTGGTACCAGGAGCTAAGCTCCCTAAGGGTAGGATATTTAATCTCTCTTGTCCCGAACGGGAAGCCATGAGAGAGTATATCCAGGAATGCCTGGCCAAGGGTTACATTCGCCCCTCTACTTCTCCGGTAGGTGCTGGCTTCTTCTTCGTAGGGAAGAAGGATGGTGGTCTTAGGCCATGCATTGACTACCGTAACTTGAATAAGGTCACTGTAAGGAACCAGTATCCCCTTCCTTTAATTCCTGATCTCTTTAATCAGGTTCAGGGGGCCCAATGGTTCTCTAAGTTTGATCTACGGGGGGCTTATAACCTTATCCGCATCAAAGAGGGGGATGAGTGGAAGACTGCGTTTAACACGCCCGAAGGTCATTTCGAATACCTCGTCATGCCCTTTGGGTTGTGTAATGCTCCCGCGGTCTTCCAGAATTTCATAAACGAGATTTTAAGAGATTACCTGGGGGTATTTCTTGTAGTGTACCTTGATGACATACTTGTGTTTTCCAAGAACTTGTCCTCCCACATTGAGCATGTCAGGAAGGTGCTCCAGGTCCTTCGGGAAAACAAACTGCTTGCTAAAACCGAAAAATGTGTGTTTGGGGTGCAGGAGATACCATTTTTGGGTCAAATCCTCACTCCTCATGAATTCCGCATGGACCCCGCCAAGGTCCAGGCTGTGGCAGAATGGGTCCAACCTGCCTCCCTGAAGGCGTTACAGTGTTTCTTGGGGTTCGCTAATTATAACAGGAGATTTATTGCTAACTTCTCGGTCATCGCTAAGCCTCTTACGGACCTCACTCGCAAAGGTGCTGATCTCCTCCACTGGCCTCCTGAGGCTGTCCAGGTTTTTGAGGTCCTTAAGAAGTGCTTTATCTCGGCCCCGGTGCTGGTTCAGCCCAACCAAATGGAGCCATTTATCGTGGAGGTTGACGCATCCGAGGTGGGAGTGGGGGCTGTCTTGTCCCAGGGTACCAGGTCCCTCACCCATCTCCGTCCCTGTGCCTACTTCTCCAGGAAGTTTTCGCCCACTGAGAGTAACTATGATATTGGCAACCGCGAACTCTTAGACATTAAATGGGCATTTGTAGCGTGGCGCCACTTCCTGGAGGGGGCTAGGCACCAGGTAACGGTCCTTACCGACCACAAGAATCTGGTTTTCCTAGAATCTGCCCGGAGGCTAAACCCGAGACAAGCTCGATGGGCGCCTTTTTTTTACCAGATTTAACTTTTTGGTTACCTATAGGGCTGGGTCTAAAAATATTAAGGCCGATGCACTGTCGCGTAGCTTCATGGCCAGCCCTCCTTCGGAGGAAGATCCTGCTTCTATTTTGCCTCCTGGTATAATCATTTCTTCTATTGATTCTGATTTAGTCTCTGAAATTGCGGCTGATCAAGGTTCAGCTCCCGGGAACCTTCCTGAGAACAAGCTGTTTGTTCCCCTGCAATTCCGGCTAAGGGTACTTAGGGAAAATCATGACTCCGCACTATCTGGTCATCCAGGCATCCTGGGTACCAAACACCTCATTGCCAGAAACTATTTGTGGCCTGGGTTGCCTAAAGACGTTAAGGCCTACGTCGTCGCTTGTGAGGTTTGTGCTAGGTCCAAGACTCCCAGGTCCCGACCAGCGGGCTTACTACGTTCTTTGCCCATTCCCCAGAGACCTTGGACCCATATCTCCATGGATTTTATCACCGATTTGCCTCCATCTCAAGGCAAGTCGGGTGGTGTGGGTTGTAGTAGACCGCTTCAGTAAGATGTGCCACTTTGTGCCCCTCAAGAAACTACCCAATGCTAAGACGTTAGCTACCTTGTTTGTCAAACACATCCTGCTTCTCCATGGGGTCCCTGTCAATATTGTTTCGGACAGAGGGGTACAATTTGTTTCATTGTTTTGGAGAGCCTTCTGTAAAAAGTTGGAGATTGATCTGTCCTTCTCCTCTGCCTTCCATCCTGAAACTAATGGCCAAACCGAGAGGACTAATCAATCTCTAGAACAATATTTAAGGTGTTTTATCTCTGACTGTCAATATGATTGGGTCTCATTCATTCCCCTCGCCAAATTTTCCCTTAATAACCGGGTCAGTAACTCATCAGGGGTCTCCCCCTTTTTCTGTAATTTTGGGTTTAATCCACGGTTCTCCTCCGTTTCACCTGGTAGTTCCAACAATCCCGAGGTACAGGGCGTTCATCGGGAACTGTGCACAGTCTGGGCCCAGGTTCAGTAGAACCTAGAGGCGTCCCAGAGCATACAAAAAACTCAGGCTGATAGTAGACGTTCTGCTAACCCCTTGTTTATGGTCGGGGATCTGGTGTGGTTATCGTCTAAGAACTTGCGCCTTAAGGTCCCGTCCAAGAAGTTTTCTCCCCGGTTTATAGGGCCGTATAAGGTCATTAAAGTCCTCAATCCTGTCTCCTTCCGACTGGAGTTGCCCCCATCTTTTCGAATACACGACTTTTTTTATGCCTCCCTCCTTAAACGCTGCTCCCCGTCCTTGGCTCCCTCGAGGAAACCTCCTGTTCCCGTTCTCACCCCTGAGTGGGTGGAATTCGAGGTGGCCAAGATTGTGGACAGCAAGATGGTCCAAGGCTCCCTCCAGTACCTGGTCCATTGGAGAGGATACGGGCCTGAGGAGAGGACTTGGGTACCCGCCCGGGATGTTCACGCTGGGGTATTGGTCAGGAAGTTCCACCTTCGTTTCCCCAATAAACCAGGTCCACTTAGAAAGGGTCCGGTGGCCCCTCATAAAAGGGGGGGTACTGTAAAGGATCTGCCAGGCACAACTTCTGTGTATACGCCCATAGGTAATCAGTCTGCACCTGATTTTATGTCTGTGAGACTGACTTCATCTTCCACCACTCAGGATGGCAGGCTTAGGAGTGGGAGAGCCTATCGCAGCCTGGCCAGACGGAGCTAGCTCCCGCCCTCTGTCTATTTATACCTGCCTTTCCTGTTCCTCCTTGCTTGTGATTCTTCTCGTGTGGTTTCCTGGCCCTGCTGCAGCTTCTGACTATTTGACCCTGCTTCATACTGACCCTGGCTTACTGACTACTCTCCTTCTCTGCGTTTGGTACCTCGTACACTCCTCTTTTGACTCGGCTCGTTCACCACTCTTGTTGCTCACGGTGTTGCCGTGGGCAACTGCCCCATTTCCCTTAGCTTTGTGTACCCTTGTCTGTTTGTCTGTCGTGCACCTACTGAGCGTAGGGTCCGTCGCCCAGTTGTACCCCGTCGCCTAGGGCGGGTCGTTGCAAGTAGGCAGGGACTGAGTGGCGGGTAGATTAGGGCTCACTTGTCTGTTTCCCTACCCCCATCATTACACTCCTATTTGACTTTTCTTCTTTCTGAAGAATAGGAGGTTGATAACTTTCCTTCTAGGAATTGTAGAAAGGAGACATCTAGGATGACCTTATGTAAAGGAGCAGTACGGGAAATGCTTCCAGAGGAAGTGTATTGAATTGTCGGACTGCCTGATCTTCAACCGTAGGAAGGGTTATACCTTGCCAGCTTCAGAAGAGAGTTGGAGGCGCCCCCTACAGGAAGGGATTCAGGATCAGCGTTAAGTCCTTCTGGTGTCAGAAGTAGAATCAGAATCACCACCTCGAGGGGGAAATGCAACTTAACGCAGAGCCCTAGACTGCTCGGTGATCCTGATTGACTTTGTTAAGGGCTATGAAGTATCTTAATTCCCTCCTAGGTCTGCCTCGGTATTGACTTCTGTGATGTCAGAGGGAGTTTCACGTTGCACTACCTGAACTGACTGTGGTAATGATTCTACATTCTTCTTAGAGAAGCTCTCTAAACCTTTAGTCAGCTTGGACCCTAAGAGTCTATTGACTCATACTTTAACTTACAGATGCTGTACTTGGAAGCATTAGCTGCGACTCAGAATTTAAGCTAGAGAGAGTTTCTGCCAGTGGAGGATAGGGCCATAGTCCTGTATGACAACCTTACCTGTTGGGATAGTATCACCCAGGTAGTCACGGGTCAAATTGATGATATCATCACATGTAACTCCGGCATTTATATCATATTGGGTCTGTTAGAATCCATTTTTGGGGAGCCGTGGAGACATCAAGAAGTCAATGCAACTAGGCACAGATTCCCAGCCAACTCTCCCATGCTGGTACTTGTGGGGATTCAAGCTGAGCAACTTCAGTGATCTGACAAGAGCAGGCACCTACAGCCTAGCCCGCCATATTTAGCTTAGCTGTAGGATAGGTCTTTTTTACTTTATTAAATGGCTGACCAGAAATGCTGGGAGTTGTAGTTCCAGAATAGCTGGAGTGCAGCAGGTTGCTGTGCACTTCCACAATCTGTAATGAATTGCGCCATTGGCCTTGCACAACAGAGTAGGACCTTCAGGCGCACACTTGGAGATTTGACCTGACTCAGCAGGTACAATAGCCAGCATAGTTTCTATCGATATAATCTTGGAGGAGGTCCTCACTGCTTAAGTGTAGCTCATCCAAAGGAAACATGGACCATATTCTAGATGTTTCCTGTTCTGCCATCATAGTTTTATTCCAAAGCTTCATCCACTTAGAAGGCCCTAGGCCTCCTAGAGGTGGAGACAAGAGATTCCCCCTGGTCAACATCCTGGCCCCTTGACCAGGTGGACTTCCGCAATTTCCATTAGAATGATAATTGACTTGAGGTGTTGCCCCTGGCAATGCTTAGAACTTCCCAAAGAAGGAATCCCAAATCTTCCATCACATATGGACCTTTGAATGGTCCTTAAATCACTTGATCTCCCATATAGGTGCTTGCCAGGCCTTAAGCTGCATAGCTTCTGCACTTTAGTCTAACATAGCCATGGACATCATCTTGCAGAGATAGTTCACCAGCAAGGATGCAAGGGTGACAATCTTGGCACCTAAAAGTTCCTAGCTACAGGCAGGGGAATATCACAGTCCCTGCAGCTACTGTGCTCTCAATTGGAGGTTGTTTTTCCATTAAACCCCACAGCTGGGGCTGCACCCAGACCCTTGTTACACAGCTGACATGTGCCAATATGTCTTTGTACATTGCTACTTCTCTATCAGGCAACTGCTTCTGCTGAGGAGCTTGCTCCAATCTCTGTCGCCAGAACCTGCTGAAGACATCTAAGAAAATAGATTAGTTAGCTCTTTATACCAAAGTGCAGCAATATGTTCAGACTAAATGCATTCATGAACAAACGGAAGAGGATCGCTCTTCATACTAAACTTTCTCATAGACTCTTATCTGAGAAACGCTGAACTCTCCGGACACTTCCGCCCTCAGCTTCCTAGTGGGAGGAAAAAGTTTAAGGTGCATTTTTTGTAACAACAGCTAAACCCTAATAGCAGGTTGCAGCAGCAGTGTCCAGATTGCATAGGGTTAAAACACCCCTGATATTCAGCCGGTTTTTTAGCAACTCACGTTATTCGCTGCCTTTTTTTACGGACGTTTTTGGGGCTGTTTTTTAATAGAGCCAATGAGAACGGCGCCAAAAACAGCTCAAGAAATGACATGCACTTTTTCGCAGCCGTTGTTTTACGCGCCCATTTTTCAAAACACCCTCGTAAAAATATGGCTCATTGGAACACCGTTTTCTCATTGCAATCAGTGGGCAGATGTTTGGAGGCGTTCTGCTTCTGATTTTTCGGCCGTTTACGGCCCGAAAAACGTCCGAAAATAAGCCGTGTGAACATACCCTTACACAATGCAAACAATCAGTGCAAACCCATCATGTCCAAGTCCAAAGGACAGAAAAACACACCTGGTAGGAGGAGCTGGACGTCCTTATGTAGGGAGGAGATTCTAGTTGATTAGTTTTATTAAATTAAAAATTCCATCTGTCCTACTAGTTCACAGGGGCCGAGATACCCCCCATTATTGTGCTGCTGCAGGACGTAAGGGAAATTGGAGTTCTTTGATGGCACAACCATTCTACGGGAGTTTTACTTTGCATTTCCAATATACCGGCATATGTTGATGTGGTCACTCCACTTCCGAAATGCGGGAAGTTTTGTCCTGGTTAATCTGTGCAGTATTTCACTTGTAAGAGAAGCAGTTTGTGTTCCAGGACTTCATTCCTACCTAAGTTGGAACTATAGTCTGCCATTTTGGAAATGATGGAGAACTGTGTTTTGTCACTCAGTCACAGGAGTTGCATACCAGTATGCAGACACCTTCAAGCTCTCTCCACCTTCTTCGTCTGTTAGGCAAGTTTGTCATCCATAATACAGCCACACAGACTCTCACGCGAATGAGAATATCCTACAATACCAGACACAGCCAATGGATAAGAGTGGCGCTGTTGCTGGAGAGAAAAAAATACTTTTTTCTAATCCTTCAAACAATCCCTTTAGGCCTCATTCACACAGCAGTATTTAGGTCAGTATTTTGCATCAGTATTTGTAAACCAAAACCAGAAGAAGAGTCTTTACCGAGAAAAACTATAATGGAAATTTATACCTTTCCCGGTTTTGACTTCCATGCAAAATACTGACCAAATTACTGCTGTGTGAAAATTTCGTTAATCTTAGGTTCTTAGAGGGAGGTTCCTGTTGGCTGATCATTTCTTATTACATAAAGTACAATGTAGTATTACATGGCAGCCATTCAGATGGCTGTTTGTTCATGTAATACATGGATGGCTAGGGTCTGCCATCCACAGCTTGTTTGTAGCTCTCCGCTCTGGCTTATAGAATGGGGTCCCTAATCATGCATATGATGGGATAACCCCTCTAACCCCTTCAGGACACAGCCTGTTTTGGCCTTGTGGATGCAGGTGATTTTTTCAAATCTGACATGTGTCACTTTATGTGGTAATAACTCCGGAATGCTTTTGCCTATCCAAGCGATTCTGAGATTGTTTTCTCGTGACATATTGTACTTTACGTCTGTGAAAAAATTTGATCGATAAATTCAATATTTATTTGTGAAAAACACCAAAATTTAGAAATTGAATTTTTCTAAATTTGAATGTATCTGCTTGCAAAACAGATAGTAATACCACACAAAATAGTTACTAGTTAACATCCCCCATATGTCTACTTTATATTTGCATCATTTTTTTGAACATCCTTTTATTTTTCTAGGACGTTACGAGGCTTAGAACTTTAGCAGAAATTTCTCATATTTTCAAGAAATTTCCAAAACCTATTTTTTCATGGACCAGTTCAGTTCTGAAGTGGCTTTGAGGGCCTTATATATTAGAAACTCCCCATAAATCACCCCATTTTAAAAACTTTACCCCTCAAAGTATTCAAAACAGCATTCAGAAAGTTTCTTAACCCTTTAGGCGTTTCACAGGAATTAAAGCAAAGTAGAGGTGTAATTTACAAATGTAATTTTTTTTGCAGAAATTCATTTGTAATACAAAAATTTCTGTAACACAGAAGGTTTTACCAGAGAAATGCAACTCAATATTTATTGCCCAGATTCTGCAGTTTTTAGAAATATCCCACATGTGGCCCAAGTGTGCTAATGGACTGAAACATCGGCCTCAGAAGCAAAGGAGCACCTAGTGGATTTTGAAGCCTCCTTTTTATTACAATATATTTTAGGCACCATGTCAGGTTTGTAGAGGTCTTGTGGTGCCTAAACAGTGGAAACCCCAAAAAAGTGACCCCATTTTGGAAACTACACCCCTCAAGGAAATTTTCTAGTTGTATAGTTAGCATTTTAACCCCACAGGTTTTTTGCTGAATTTATTGGAATTAGTCTGTGAAAATGAAAATCTACATTTCTTCTGAAGAAACATAGACATTTTTAATTTTTGCAAGGAATAAAGGAGAAAAAGCACGCCAATATTTGTAAAGAAATTTATCCTGATTACGGCAATACCCCATATGTGGTCATAAACTTATGACAGCCCTCAGAAGGGAAGGAGCACCATTTGGCTTTTGGAGCTTAAATTTTGCTATAATGGTTTTCGGTGCCATGTCGCATTTGCAAAACAGCGGAAACCCCCCAAAAGTGACCCCATTCACATCAGAATCCAAGAGAGCAAATGCCTCTTCAGCGGTATATAACTTGCGTGCCATTTTTTTACGTATTTTTTTTTTTACTTATTTTTTGTAACAATTTTAATAAAAGTAACAAAGAAAAAGTCCACTAATGAATAAATTTATAAACGACCCTAACAATTAATCAATTAGTATCTAGAGTTAATAGAACTTTAAAATATAGGAATAAATTATTTTATATAAATATAAATGTGTGTGTATATGTATATATTACGTATACACACAGTATATAATCAATTGAATCTTTACATTTAATCAATTGTTGAATGACTAATAATAACTTTATGAATGACCCTATCAATTATTTGATATGTAGAGTTAATACAATTAATAATTTATATATATATATATATATATATATATATATATATATATATATATATATATAAAAACCGTGTGCATTTATCTATACAACATTATAGATATATATGTAATTAATTAAATCACAACTAAATTATGACAACCCTTATAAATAATAAATTTATGAACAACTCTAACAATGAATCAATGTATTTAGAATTTACAGACGTGTAAAATATATGAAGAGATTTATATAAGATTATGTGTGTATACGTATATATTACATGTACGTATATATCGATATGATGTTATAGATATATAACATCCCTAATTATTAATTTTTAGTATTAAAAAATTTCAAATGTATGTCTATATATAATATATATTACGTGTGTGTGTGTGTGTGTGTGTGTATACATATAGACATGTGTGTGTGTGTATATGTATGTATATATATATATATACACACACAGTATATAAATATATATATCTATATGATTTTATAGATATATATACGCATTTATTATAAGCCCTAATTGATTATTAATTAACTAATCAATTGCCCTAATCTGAGTACTATCTAAACTATCTACCTAACAGACTACCTGAACTATAACTAGCTGCCTACACTAAACTATCTATGTGGAGGTGTTTTTTGTGTTTTTCACAGTCATTGTGTCTTTATACGAGACACACAGCAGCTGCTCGGCACAGTGCTGCTTCTGTTCTCTCACTGCCTTAGAACGATCTGAGGGAGGAGAAACATTGTAAGGGTATGTGCACACACACTAATTACGTCCGTAATTGACGGACATATTTCGGCCGCAAGTCCCGGACCGAACTCAGTGCAGGGAGCCGGGCTCCTAGCATCATAGTTATGTACGATGCTAGGAGTCCCTGCCTCTCCGTGGAACTACTGTCCCGTACTGAAAACATGATTACAGTACGGGACAGTTGTCCTGCAGAGAGGCAGGGACTCCTAGCATCGTACATAAGTATGATGCTAGGAGCCCGGCTCCCTGCACTGTGTTCGGTCCGGGACTTGCGGCCGAAATACGTCCGTCAATTACGGACGAAATTAGTGTGTGTGCACATACCCTAACGAACAGCACGAAAGTTTGTTGCTGCAACAAACTTTGCTGTGGACACCATGATTAGTTTATCATGGTGATCACGACACCAATCCGGTCCTGATGTCTTCTCTGAGCACTAAGGCTGCTAGTAGCAGCGTGTGCTGAGAGATTCAGGGCACAGTGAGAGCTCTGTGCACTCTGTTCTGATACCACGTAGATTAACGGGCTGCAGGACAAAAGCCCAGCACTGCAGCCCGTTAATCTACGTGGGCTGGTTGTGAAGGGGTTAATATTCTGTACAGATGTGTCCTCCCTTTAATTTTCTCTTGGTTTGACATAATCCGAGATGAGTGGTGCGAGATGACATAGGCTCTCATGTTAAATAAACGTATGCCACGCGGATTCTTACGGAACGGATGAAATGTATAACTCTGACTTAGGCCATCTGTCGGCCATAAGCTCCCATGTAAAAAAAAAAATGGAGGGCGTGGGAACATATCGAATTTGTGTCCTAAATAATTGGGGTCCTTAAAGTGTAACTAAACTTTTAAAATAATTTTGAAATGTCATAGTGACAAGTCCGAAGTTTTGATTGGTGGGACGTGAAATTTTGAATTAACAGCTGGGAATATGCTGTAAAATGATTATGTTCTACAGATGTGTTATAGTCAAGCACATTTTATGTAATCTTACTGCTCCCTTTGCTTTCCATAAGACTTATGTATTGGATAAAACTCGCATACATTTGGCTTACAAGTCTGTTTCTTTAAAAATTAAATATCATTTTGAAAGCCGAAACCCTCCTGTGCTATAGTGGATTACTCTCATTATGGCTGCCGCATTACCCACGGTCATGATTGAGCTGTGAACTGCATGAAAAATTTACAAAGATCTCGATAAAAGAGTATGCTGAAAAGTACCATGAATAAAAATTTAATCTGGTTATCAAAGACTTGTAGTTTTTCCTCTTCAGTAATGGCGGTGAAGATCTCGCAGCTGCTCTACATCTCAAAGTCTTCAATCCTTTTCTTGACAATTAGCAAAATCAGAGATCAGATCCGTAATTATAGGCTATCGATCAGAGATATTGAATTTCTAGAAATTCATTTCGGGTCCGATTCTATCGAATCAGTTGTCAGCAGGGCCGGACTGGGACATAAAACCAGCCCTGGAATTTTAAAGCACAGAGGCCCACCTACTGTTCATGCGATATGTTTGCACAGGTGCAAGTCCACCCTCCAGATATACAAAACATTGTACATTGTTTCTGATGCTTCTTGAAATGTTGCCTTCCTTTTGTGCTATTTAGATATTTCATAAATCAGTAAATCCCACAAAACCGCTAAATGTCAGCAGTATGCGAGGGGCTGAATGTATACACAGGTCACGACTCACAGACAGGAACAGTGTCTGATTATCCGTTCTTAGGGTATGTTCACACACAGAGTCAAAAACGTCTCAACGTCTCAGACATTTTTTGTGCCACTCGCGTTTTTCGCTGCGCTTTTTACGGACGTTTTTGGAGCTATTTTCAATAGAGTCTATGGAAAACGGCTACAAAAACGTCCCAAGAAGTGTCCTGCACTTCTTTTTTGCGGCCGTTTTTTTACGCGTATATTTCCTGTTCCCTGCGTTTTGTACTATCCTGGTCGAGTACTGTGCTGAGCCTAAGTCGTGCCGTGCTGTATACCACAACTGACCTGCTTCACCTCGGCTAACGTCTACCTACTGCCTAGTCCCAGCCGAGCCTGCCTTGCTACGGTCCGAGCTGCCACAGGTACCCTATACGAACTATAGACATTGACCTGCGCCCTGTTGGCCAGCTGCCTCACCGCCAAGGCGGTACGACCCAGTGGGTCCACAAACCCTACGTGACAATATGTGTACAATAAATAGAACACATCATACGCCACTAGGGTATATAACATGTCTGTAATTTATTTGTTAAATACATTTTTGTAGTAAAGATAAATTAGACATTTTTTAATTAGATGTATTAAAATAAAGGGTATGTACAGTACACCTTTAAAAACTTTTAAAAAAATAAAAATGCGTATCAATGTGATCCACCTGTTATCGATCACCTCTAAGTTATCAACTTAGATGTAATCGGTAACAGCTCGATCATGCGTGTCAGAGACATGCAGGACCCGTTGTCACTGAACATGTCAGTGCTGCTGACCTGACAGATACAGGTTTCAGTGCTAGATACAGCTGCTCTGTATACAGGATACAAAGCAGCTGTATCTCAAAAAGGAAAAATTATTTTCAATAAAAATAATTAGAAAGTTGCACCAAACACACTGATACACATTTTTAGTTTTTTTTTTAAAAAAAAACAACGTTTTCAAAGGTTTACATGTTTGTCAGATTTAATTTAGTCCGAATAAATTCATCACAAATAGAAAGTGCCCCGATTGCCCTGAAAAGTTGTGTATGACACTCTCAGGTCTCGTAGGACTTAATCCAACCCCTACCAAGCTCTTTAACAGCAAGAAAGTATTTGTAATGTCAAAGTAACTGCAGCATACATGCAGTGGCGGATTAAGTAGACTATAGGCCCTGGGCTGATACTCAAACTTGGGCCCCCTTCTCCCCCGCCGCGCTGTAACTATTGTTAACACTACCTTTTTGTGAAAGCATTAACAAATGGGTGTTATGATTCCTCTTGTCAAAGGGCTGTGTCCCTACAAACTGACAGTCTCCAACCATCGCTGACAGTATCACACTGTGCAGGGACACATCCTCCTGACAAGGGGAATGGTAACACGCATTTGTCTATCAGTCCTGGACTGCACAAAGACTTTTTGTGAAACACAAGGATTTCCTATAATAAACATGTAAGGAGCGGTGACAGGTTCTCTATAAATCCAGTGACTCACAGGTGATGACTTCTCAGATTCTGGTAACTTTTTTCCTCTTTTCTTCTCCATCCGGTCCAGACTTCATGACGACTTCTCCCGGCCATGACCCATTTCTGCAGAATTTGCCACTTAGATGTCTTCTGTTCCTCACTTTTCCAACATTTCTACATCTATAAACGAAGATAACATTATTATGGTGCCACACACTGTGCCTCTAAATGTAATAGCACCATACACTGCTCCCCTGAATATAATTGTGTCAAACACGGTAAAGTATAGCACCACATGCACAAAGGCCCCTGTAGATAGTGCCACACACAGCCCCCTGTAGATAGCAACACACACACAGCCCCTGAAGATAGAGTCACACACACCCCCCCTGTAGATAGCGTCACACACAACCCTCTGTAGATAGTGTCACACATAGCCCTTGAAGATAGTGTCACACACAGGGCCGGCTTTAGGGGTGTGCGAGCGCACAGGGCGCTGCCCCATCCAAGTATGTAGGGGGCGCCACTGATCTCTGCCTCTACACTGTGCTCTATTCTTAGTTACACACACGGACTAAGACCTGAGGAACAAGAGAAGAGGAGGAAGCTCTACCCACAGCCTGTCCTGCACGAAGCCTGTGATCCTGTCAGCATGGAGAGATGGTAAGTGTCTGTGTGTCTCTTTGTGTGTATATGTGTGTGTATACAGTATGTGTGTCTGTGTGTATACAGTATGTGTGTCTGTGTGTATACAGTGTGTGTCTGTGTGTATACAGTATGCATCTGTGTTTGTATGTGTATATGTTACAGTGTGTGTGTCTCTCTGTTTGTATACAGTGTGTCTCTGTGTTTGTATGTGTATATGTCAGTGTGTGTGTGTGTGTGTGTGTATCTGCATGTGTTTATGTCTCTTTGTAAAAGTGTGTGTTCATAAAACAAAGATATCTGTGCTGCCTCCTATATACCCTGCTGCCCCCTTTATACCCTGCTGCCCCTTTATACCCTGCTGCCCCTATATATCCTGCTGCCTCCTATATATGCTGCTGCCCCCTATGTACCCCGCTACCCCTATATATCCTGCTTCCCCTATATATCCTGCTGCCCCCTATATACCCTGCTGCCCCTTATATACCCTGCTGCCCATATATACCCTCTTGCCCCTTATACACCCTGCTGCCCCTTATATACTCTGCTGTCCCTTATAAACCCTGCTGTCCCTTATATACTCTGCTGCCCTTATATATATATATATATATATATATATATGCCGCTCTGTGTACGTGTGTGTGTTTATATGTGTCTGTGGGTATAGTTATCATCTACGACATTATCTGTACTCAGAGAGTTATCACTGTGTTATCAGCGGTGTTACATAGGACTGCAGGTAACATTTACTGCATTAGCTGTACTCAGAGTTATCACTGTGTTATCAGTGGTGTTACATAGGACTGCAGGTAACATCTAAGACATGATCAGTACTCAGAGAGTTATCACTGTGTTATCTGTGGAGTTACATAGGACAGAAGGCAACATCTACTACATTATCTGTACTCAGTTATTACTGTGTGTTATCTGCGGTGTTACATAGGACTGCAGGTAATGTCTACTACATTATCTGTACTTAGAGAGTTATCACTGTGTTATCTGTGGTGTTACATAGGACTGCAGGTAACATCTACTACATTATCTCTACTCAGTTATCACTGTGTGTTATCTGTGGTGTTACATAGGGCTGCACGTGACATCTACGACATTATCTGTACTGGGTATATATGGGTCTATTTGTGAATGTGTCTTTGTGTTTTTGTATATGTCCCTGTCTGTGTATTTATCTGCAGGTGTGTGTATGTGTATATGTGTCTGTACGTCTATATATTTACCTGTATGTATATATTCCAGATGTGTGTATGTATATGTGCCTGTATGTCTAAATATCTGTCTTTATGTATGTACTGTATATATGTTCAAGTATGTGCGTGTCTATACATGTGGTTAATTTTTCGCTTGTGTAGGGAGCTGCAATAGAGAGTCCCGCACAGGGCACCATCCAACCTAAGGCCGGCCCTGGTCACACACACAGCCCCTGTAGATAGCGCCACACACATCCCCCTGTAGTTAGCATCACACACACTGCCCCTGTACATCGCGTCACACACACAGCCCCTGTAGATAGCGTCACACACATCCCCCTGTAGATAGCGCCACACACATCCCCTTGTAGATAGCGTCACACAAACAGCCAATGTAGATAGCGTCACACACATCCCCCTGTAGATAGCGTCACACACGCAGCCCCTGTAGATAGCGTCACACACACAGCCCCTGTAGATAGCGTCACACACACAGCCCCTGTAGATAGCGTTTCACACAGCCCACTGTAGATAGTGTCACACACATCCCCCTGTAGATAGTGTCACACACATCCCCCTGTAGATAGCGCCAAACACACAGCCCCTGTAGATAGCGTCACACTCCCCCTTGTAGATAGCGTCACACACATCCCCCTGTAGATAGCGTCACACACACAGCCCATGTAGATAGCGTCACACACACAGCCCCTGAAGAAAGCGTCACACACACAGTCCCTGTAGATAGCGTCACACACACAGCCCCTGTAGATAGCGTCACACACATCCCCTGTAGATAGTGTCACACACATCCCCCTGTAGATAGCGCCACACACATCCACCTGTAGATAGCGTCACACACATCCCCCTGTAGATAGCGTCACACACACACAGCCCCTGTAGATAGCGTCACACACACAGCCCCTGTAGATAGTGCCACACACATCCCCCTATAGATAGCGTCACACACACAGCCCCTGTACATAGCGTCACACACACAGCCCCTGTAGATAGCGCCACACACATAGCCCTGTAGATAGCATCAGACACACAGCCCCTGTAGATAGTGTTACAAACACAGCCCCTGTAGATGGTGTCACACACCTTCCCCTGTTGAGAGCGTCACACACAGAGCCCCCGTAGATTGCATCACACACATCCCCTTGTAGATAGCGACACACACACAGCCCCTGTAGATAGTGTCACACACATCCCCCTGTAGATAGCGTCACACACACAGCCCCTCTAGATAGTGTCACACACACAGCCCCTGTAGATAGCTTCACATGCATCCCCCTGTAGATAGCGTCACACACAGCCCCTGTAGATAGCGTCACACACATCCCCCTGTAGTGTCACACACACAGCCCCTGTAGATAGCGTCACACACACAGCCCCTGTAGATAGGGTCACACACAGCCCCCTGTAGATAGCGTCACACACACATCCCCCTGTAGATAGCGTCACACACACACATCCCCCTGTAGATAGCGTCACACACAAGCCCCTGTAGATAGCGTCACACACAGCCCTTGTAGATATCGTCACACACAGCCCCTGTAGATAGCGCCACACACATCCCCCTGTAGATAGCGTCACACACTGCCCCTGTAGATAGCGTCACACACATCCCCATGTAGATAGCGCCACACACATCCCCCTGTAGATAGCGTCACACACACAGCTCCTGTAGATAGCGTCACACACACACAGCCCTTGTAGATAGCAGCACACACACAGCCCCTGTAGATAGTGTTACAAACACAGCCCCTGTAGATGGTGTCACACACCTTCCCCTGTTGAGAGCGTCACACACAGAGCCCCCGTAGATTGCATCACACACATCCCCTTGTAGATAGCGACACACACACAGCCCCTGTAGATAGTGTCACACACATCCCCCTGTAGATAGCGTCACACACACAGCCCCTGTAGATAGTGTCACACACACAGCCCCTGTAGATAGCTTCACATGCATCCCCCTGTAGATAGCGTCACACACAGCCCCTGTAGATAGCGTCACACACATCCCCCTGTAGTGTCACACACACAGCCCCTGTAGATAGCGTCACACACACAGCCCCTGTAGATAGGGTCACACACAGCCCCCTGTAGATAGCGTCACACACACATCCCCCTGTAGATAGCGTCACACACACACACATCCCCCTGTAGATAGCGTCACACACAAGCCCCTGTAGATAGCGTCACACACAGCCCTTGTAGATATCGTCACACACAGCCCCTGAAGATAGCGCCACACACATCCCCCTGTAGATAGCGTCACACACTGCCCCTGTAGATAGTGTCACACACATCCCCATGTAGATAGCGCCACACACATCCCCCTGTAGATAGCGTCACACACACAGCTCCTGTAGATAGCGTCACACACACACAGCCCCTGTAGATAGCAGCACACACACAGCCCCTGTAGATAGTGTTACAAACACAGCCCCTGTAGATAGTGTCACACACCTTCCCCTGTTGAGAGCGTCACACACAGAGCCCCCGTAGATTGCATCACACACATCCCCTTGTAGATAGCGACACACACACAGCCCCTGTAGATAGTGTCACACACATCCCCCTGTAGATAGCGTCACACACACAGCCCCTGTAGATAGTGTCACACACACAGCCCCTGTAGATAGCTTCACATGCATCCCCCTGTAGATAGCGTCACACACAGCCCCTGTAGATAGCGTCACACACATCCCCCTGTAGTGTCACACACACAGCCCCTGTAGATAGCGTCACACACACAGCCCCTGTAGATAGGGTCACACACAGCCCCCTGTAGATAGCGTCACACACACATCCCCCTGTAGATAGCGTCACACACACACACATCCCCCTGTAGATAGCGTCACACACAAGCCCCTGTAGATAGCGTCACACACAGCCCTTGTAGATATCGTCACACACAGCCCCTGAAGATAGCGCCACACACATCCCCCTGTAGATAGCGTCACACACTGCCCCTGTAGATAGTGTCACACACATCCCCATGTAGATAGCGTCACACACAAGCCCCTGTAGATAGCGTCACACACAGCCCTTGTAGATATCGTCACACACAGCCCCTGAAGATAGCGCCACACACATCCCCCTGTAGATAGCGTCACACACACAGCCCCTGTAGATAGTGTCACACACACAGCCCCTGTAGATAGCTTCACATGCATCCCCCTGTAGATAGCGTCACACACAGCCCCTGTAGATAGCGTCACACACATCCCCCTGTAGTGTCACACACACAGCCCCTGTAGATAGCGTCACACACACAGCCCCTGTAGATAGGGTCACACACAGCCCCCTGTAGATAGCGTCACACACACATCCCCCTGTAGATAGCGTCACACACACACACATCCCCCTGTAGATAGCGTCACACACAAGCCCCTGTAGATAGCGTCACACACAGCCCTTGTAGATATCGTCACACACAGCCCCTGAAGATAGCGCCACACACATCCCCCTGTAGATAGCGTCACACACTGCCCCTGTAGATAGTGTCACACACATCCCCATGTAGATAGCGCCACACACATCCCCCTGTAGATAGCGTCACACACACAGCTCCTGTAGATAGCGTCACACACACACAGCCCCTGTAGATAGCAGCACACACACAGCCCCTGTAGATAGTGTTACAAACACAGCCCCTGTAGATAGTGTCACACACCTTCCCCTGTTGAGAGCGTCACACACAGAGCCCCCGTAGATTGCATCACACACATCCCCTTGTAGATAGCGACACACACACAGCCCCTGTAGATAGTGTCACACACATCCCCCTGTAGATAGCGTCACACACACAGCCCCTGTAGATAGTGTCACACACACAGCCCCTGTAGATAGCTTCACATGCATCCCCCTGTAGATAGCGTCACACACAGCCCCTGTAGATAGCGTCACACACATCCCCCTGTAGTGTCACACACACAGCCCCTGTAGATAGCGTCACACACACAGCCCCTGTAGATAGGGTCACACACAGCCCCCTGTAGATAGCGTCACACACACATCCCCCTGTAGATAGCGTCACACACACACACATCCCCCTGTAGATAGCGTCACACACAAGCCCCTGTAGATAGCGTCACACACAGCCCTTGTAGATATCGTCACACACAGCCCCTGAAGATAGCGCCACACACATCCCCCTGTAGATAGCGTCACACACTGCCCCTGTAGATAGTGTCACACACATCCCCATGTAGATAGCGCCACACACATCCCCCTGTAGATAGCGTCACACACACAGCTCCTGTAGATGGGGTCTCACACACACAGCCCCTGTAGATAGCGGCACACACACAGCCCCTGTAGATAGCACCACATGCCGAACCGCCCATATGATGATCCGCCATTGCATATATGGGTAAACGTAGAGATGAGCGAACTTATGAAAAGTTCGGTTCGGCTAGTTCGCCGAATTTCACGAAAAAGTTCGGTTCGGACCGAACTAGTTCTGACCGAACCTGTAATTTCCGTGCACCGAGCATGGTACTGTCCAGGGTGCTGAAAGAGTTAATGGGCTGCACTAACTCTTTCAGCAACCTTGACAGTACATGCTCGGCGCACGGAAAATACAATTTTAATGTAATAAAAAAAAATAAAAAATACGTTCATACTTACATTCCTCCTGTCCGGCCTCCAGCAATGATGTTTCATCCATGTCGCCGCTGCAGCCAATCACAGGCTGTAGTGGCGGTCACGCACGTCAGGATGACGTCAGAAGGCCGGCCTCCAGGGATGACGCTTCATCCCACATGACCGCCTCTGCAGCCAATCACAGGCTGCAGCGGCCTCTGCAGCCAATCACAGGCTGCACTGGCCTCTGCAGCCAATCACACGCTCCACTCCTGAAATACTCTGTGCTGCGCTGCCGCACGCTCATCTTCTGAAATACTCTGTGCTGCTGTGAACTCTGCTCTTTCCATTACGTGGTGACTTGCCAATCATGTGAAGGTGTTATTGAGGACAGGAGTGGAGGAGAGGTAACAGACTGAGAGCTACATAATGGTAAGAGCAGGGTTCACACCAGCACAGAATCTGCACGCTCATCTCCTGAAATACCCTGTGCTGCCTTAAACTCTGTGGACAGGTCAGGATCCTGTTTCTTTTAAATGCTGCACTGTAGCGCAGCCTTAGTGGATCGAGCGGGTTCCCCAGCAGCATTTAAAAGAAACAGGATCCTGACCTGTCCACAGAGTTTAAGGCAGCACAGAGTATTTCAGGAGATGAGCACGGCCGGCCACGGGCAGCCGGTCGTTTTTCCGAGCCGTGCTCCCATTATAAAGTATAGGAGCACGGCCCGTAAAATAAAAAAATAGAACTATGTTCTATCTTTTTAACGGCACGGGCACCTTCCCGTGAGAAAACGGGAAGGTACCCGTGGCTAACAGAAGTCTATGGGCCCGCTATTTGGGGTCGTAATTACGACCCGTAATAACGGGTGTTTTTACGTTCGTGTGCATGAGGCCCCGTAATGACGGGTGACTACGTGTGTGCACCCGTCATTACGGCAGCGTTGCTAGGCGACGTCAGTAAATAGTCACTGTCCAGGGTGCTGAAAGAGTTAACTGATCGGCAGTAACTGTTTCAGCACCCTGGACAGTGAATTCCGATCAGAATATAGAGTAACCTGTAAAAAAAAAAGACGTTCATACTTACCGAGAACTTTCTGCTTCCTCCAGTCCGGTCTCCTGGCCGTTGCCTTGGTGACGCGTCCCTCTCGACATCCGGCCCGACATTCCTGGGTGACGTTACAGCCCATGTGACCGCTGCAGCCAATCACAGGCTGCAGAGGCCTCTGCAGCCAATCACAGGCTGCCGCATCAGAAAAGAAGGTCGGACTGGAGGAAGAAGAGGGACTCGTCACCAAGACAACGACCGGGTACGTATGAAATGCTTTTTATTTTATTTTTAATCAGAAGCCTCTTTTCTCTATCAGTGATTGATAGAGACAAGTGGCTGCCGATTTGTATAATATTTTTGACCGGGTTCGGCCGAACCCGGTGAAGGTTGGATTCGCTGCGAACCGAACTTTTCCTGATGGTCGGACCGAAACCCGGTTCGGTTGTCCCGGTTCGCTCATCTCTAGGCAAACGGATGGAAGATGGTGGTAAAGAGCCTGTTTAAAAACACGCTGCACTGTCAGATTTTTTTAGGCTTTTTTTTTAAAACTAAAAATGGTTAAAAAATTATCCCATTTTGGTAGTAGATACCTGCCGGTGTTAACACACACACACACACACACACACACACACACACACACGTATTGGAAGAAGCAATGGCTTTTTATCAAGCAGTCCAAAAATGATCCCTTGACGCAGAATAATATGCCCATTTTTGGTGGCACTATTATTAGCAATTAGATATATGCAAAACAATCAGTGATGTCACGTCTGTGACATATTTTTAAGAAGACAGTGTCACGTTATTAGCACCAGGATTAATATTATTGAAGATTTGTGATAGATGTGATGAGGATTGGTGATACTCAAATTACTGTATGATTTGTATAGCTGCAGCAGCGCTCACAGCAATGGCTGCCTGTCCTGCCTAACTAACACACTAACATTGACTGAGGCCTATCTCGCTCTAAAATCTATCAAATTATTGTAAATCTAACTATTTATTCTCTTCTCTCTGTGAAACACACCCACTGAAACTAATCCACCATCTATCTGTATTCTGTGTTTTACCGTTTCTCACTCTCTACCTAACGTCCTCTCTCTCCTCTCTGTATCCCCACAAAGCAGCAGCATTTCCTGGCTGGGCTGTTTATAGTGGCTATGACTCATATGACTGTCATCCACTGAGTCATAAGTGACTCATATCCTATACCCCTTATGACTGGCTGTGCTAGAGGGAGGGCTGCAAGCAAGGCATTATGGGGAATCCTGCTGGGCTGCCGCCTGAGGTCATGTTATCCTTCTTCTTTGTCTTCTTGTCTTTTTCTAATCTGTAAATTGGTGGCCACCATTTTGAGTGATTTGTGTGGGATGAATCCCAACAGTTTTGGATTCGCTATTTTTTTTGTCAGTCCATTCCCTGGTAACCATTGCCTAGTAAATTCAAAATACTGACAGTGACATACAAGGCCGCCCATATCCTGTCTCCTCACATTTTTGCCATGATCTTCCAATCTCAGGGATGTTTGACGATCAGTACAATAAAGTGACCATGGAGCCCTGGCTAGGCTCTGAGTCCCAATAATTGTTTACACAAGCCGCTGCGCCTGTGTAAACAATGAAGGGGACGCAGAGCTCACATTTGTATTAGGGAATTCTGAGTTAATATAGGAGGTCTTTGGTTTCAGGATCCTCATCTCTTGGCCAGAGTGGAGAGCGGTTACAAAGAGCGTCTCGTGCTCAGGACGACCTGTCCTGTATTACACAGACAAGTCTTTGAGATGAATGAGTACTGTGTAATGCTTAATTTCCCCTGTGGTGGCGCTGCAAGGAAATTGAACACTTACTGCAGGTTTTCCCACCCAATTTGCGGATTGCTGGGGATCCCAGCAGGGGGACACTTTGTAATCTGCTTATTGTCAAGGGACCCTTCTAACAAGTAGGGATTGTTTAAATCTGAGAACTCCTTTAACCTGCTTCTTCAAAAATCATTTTTTTTAATGACAGCAGTTAAAAAAAACAAAAAAACAACAACAACATTGAGTTATCATAACATTATAGTTACATTATTAATTTAGGAATCTGAAAAAACGTAACACTATTTAGGAGTAAACATTAAATATGTCACCATTAATTGACACTACATAAAGTCTTGAAGGGATCCATCAACTTTCCATATGCAAAAACTATCATCTATATAATGTTGCCTGAGGACTAGAGCTGCCCCCACAATGTCAGGAGGCAAAAAGTTATTCTCCGGCAAAGACAGTCGAGCCACTAATTGTCTAATCTTGTGTCTATATTCAAGACAATGTCTCAGAACTAGAAAATCTGTCAAAGCTTCCCCCATACAGCACATTTAAAGTTGAAGTAGAGTTTGTGGTTAACCCTTTCCCGATGCAGCAATTTTTGGTTTTCAATTTTAATTTTTTCCTCCACACCTTCCAAAAGCTACAACTTTTTTATTTTTCCGTTGATAAAGATGTATGAGGGCTTGTTTTTTGCAGGGCGAGCTGTTGTTTTTTTTATAGCACTATTTATTGTACCATATAATGTTTTTTGTAACAACAGCTAAGCCCTAATATCAGGTTGCAGCAGCAGCAGTCTCCAGACTGAATAGGGTTAAAATACCCCTAGTACATTTCCCAGGAATGTCAGAATTTCAGCATAACAAATGAAAACAGTAACACAATGCAAACAAGCAGAGCAAACCCATCTTGTCCAAGTCCAAAGGACAGAAAAAAAGACCTGGTAAGAGGGGCTGGACGTCCTTATGTAGGGAGGAGATTCTAGTTGATTTATTTTATGAAATTAAAAATCCCATCTGTCCTACTAGTTCACAGGGGCCGAGATACCCCCCATTATTGTGCTGCTGCAGGATGTAAGGGAAATGGGAGTTCTTTGATGGCACAACCATTCTACGGGAGTTTTACTTTGCATTTCCAATATACCGACATATGTTGATGTGGTCACTCCACTTCCGAAATGCAGGAAGTTTTGTCCTGGTTAATCTGTGTAGTATTTCACTTGAAAACAGAAGCAGTTTGTCTTCCAGGACTTCTTTCCTACCTAAGTTGGAACTATAGTCTGCCATTTTGGAAATTATGGAGAACTGTGTTTTGTCACTCAGTCACAGGAGTTGCATACCAGTATGCAGACACCTTCAAGCTCTCTCCACCTTCTTCGTCTGTTAGGCAAGTTTGTCATCCATAATACAGCCACACAGACGCTCACGCGAATGAGAATATCCTACAATACCAGACACAGCCAATGGATAAGAGTGGCGCTGTTGCTGGAGAGAACGAAAACCCTTTTTTCTAATCCTTCAAACAATCCCTTCAGGCCTCATTCGCACAGTTGTATTTAGGTCTGAATTTTTCATCAGTATTTGTAAACCAAAACCAGAAGAAGAGTCTTTACCAAGAAAAACTATAATGGAAATATTTACCTCTCCCAGTTTTGGCTTCCATGCAAAATACTGACCAAATTACTGCTATGTAAAAATTTCGTTAATCTTAGGTTCTTAAAGGGAGGTTCCTGTTGGTTGATCATTTCTTATTACATAAAGTACAATGTAGTATTACATGGCAGCCATTCCGATGGCTGTTTGTCCATGTAACACATGGATGGCTAGGGTCTGCCATCCACAGCTTGTTAGTAGCTCTCCGCTCTGGCTTATAGAATGGGGTCCCTAATCATGCATATGATGGGATAACCCCTTTAATATTCTCTACAGATGTGTCCTCCCTTAAATTTTCTCTTAGGCCCCATGCACACGACCGTGCCCGCAATCACAGCCCGTGATTGCGGGCATGGCCGGCCGCCGACTGACAGCCGCATTTTCGTGCCGTGCTCCCAAAGTATGGGAGCATGGCCCGCAAAATGCAAAAGAATGGACATGTTCCATAATTTCCGGAACATTTCCACAGCACGGACACCATTCCGTAGTACTACGGAAAGGTGTCCGCGTTTAATGAAAGTGAATAGGTACATTTTTGCGGTCCGCAAAAACTGAGGTTTTTTACGGTTGTGTGCATGGGGCCTTAGTTTTACATATTCAGAGATGAGTGGTGCGAGATGACATAGGCTCTCATAACTGTTAAATAGCTGTTGTTTTTTATAACACTATTTATTGTTCCATATAATGTGCTGGGAAACTGGAAAAAATATATTTGTGGGGTGGAATGGGAAAAAAAAACCTGTGATTCCTTCATTGTTTTTAGAGTTTTGTTTTTACGGTGTTCACCATGTAATAAAAAAAATAAATTACATTTATTCAGCAGGTTAATACGACTATGGCAATATCAAATTTAAAGATTTTTTTTATGTTTTACTACTTTTACAAAGAAAAAAGAGAATAGTAAAAAAAAAAAAATAGCTCTATGTCAACATATTCTGAGAGCCATAACTTTATTTTTGCGTGGAGTAAGCGGTGAGGGCTTATTCCAGACGAGGTAACCAAAAAAGCAGCAATTTTGACATTTTTGTTTACGCAGTTTATGGTACAGATTAAATAAGGTTGTATTGTAATAGTTCTGACTTTTACGTATGCGGTGATACCAATTATGTTTATTATTTTTTTACATTGCTTTATGGAGAAAATGGGAAAAGTTTTTTTTTACTTTTAATATTTTTTTGTAAATAAAAAAAAATGTTTTTTTTTACTTTTTTTTTTATTAGTCCCCCTACTTAGTCCCGCTTGCATGATATACTGCAATACTAATGAATTACAGTATATTGTGATTTTTACAGACTCCTATTAAGCCCAGCCTCTGACAGGGCTTAATAGATGCAGAAAGATGGCATGCTGCCATGACAACCATCGGCACGCCACAATCGGGGGGGGGGGGGGTGATAGGACGTCGAGGTGGCTGCCCCTCTCTTTATAATGGTTTAGATGCTGCGGTCGCTATAAACTGCTGCATCTAAAAAGGTTAAACGAGCGTAAGTCCGCTCGTTGAAACAAGTGTCGGCTATAACATGCAGTCGATACCCACTTAGTTAGCTCCATACTTCCCTATGTCGGCTATAACGTAACACTATGTCAAATGTTGGAAAGGGGTTAACCACTTTGGAGCTGCGGTATTTGTGCATCGTGATACCTTGAGTAATGATCATTCTGCAGTCTTTTACATATGAAAACAGATCATATTACAATGAGGCGTACCAAAGGGCAAACTCAACTCTGCTACATCTGTACATTTTGACTACCCTATTCCATACAGTTAAAAAAAAAAAAAAAAAAAAAGAAGAAGATATGCTCACGTGTACTTCCACAATGTATGCCAAAAGGACACTCATTTGGCCCATGTTGGGTTAATGGGGCACTATGTTTTTGTTCGGTGTACGCATTGAGAAACCACATATGCCGAAAAGTGAAGAGAGCATTAGTCATAACTTGATCTTAACCCATTCTCATCCAGGGCTGCTTTCACAAATTTATTTAGTGTCTTAAAAGGGCTTGACCTGGTGGTTTTGTTCAGGGTAATGTAATCGTAAGTAGAAATCCAGGGCACCATGGAGAATTGCAGGAGTTCCAGCAGCAATATCCAGGGTGATAATATAAGGCTGGGTTCACACGTGGCGGAATTTCACTTAAATTCCGCTGCGGACACTCCGCAGCGTTAATCCGCAGCGGAGCAGTTTGTTCATTGACTTACACTTTAATTTAGCAGTGTTCGTTTAGACGAGGCGTAAAATTCCGCTGCGGAGCATAGGCTGCGGAGCGGAATTTGGTGTCCGCAGCATGCTCTGTCTGTTGCGGAGCAGTGGCGGAATTTCTCCATTGACTTCAATGGAGATTCTAATTTCCGCAATGAAGTCCGCAGCTGTCATGCACATGTTATGTGTGCTGCGGGTGCGTCTTGCTTTTTTAACTTGACATTTCTTCATTCTGGCTGGACCTATGTATTTCTAGGTCTACAGCCAGACTGAGGAAGTCAATGGGGCTCCCGTAATGACGGGAGCGTTGCTAGGAGACGTCAGTAGTCACTGTCCAGGGTGCTGAAAGAGTTAAGCGATCGGCAGTAACTGTTTCAGCACCCTGGACAGTGACTACCGATCCCAATATACAGCTACCTGTCAAAAAAATAGAAGTTCATACTTACCGAGAACTCCCTGCTTCTGTCTCCAGTCCGGCCTCCCAGGATGACGTTTCAGTCTAAGTGACGGCTGCAGCCAATCACAGGCCAAGCACAGGCTGCAGCGGTCACATGGACTGGCGCGTCATCCAGGGAAGTCGGGCTGGATGCCGAAAGAGGGACGCGTCACCAAGACAACGGCCGGTAAGTATGAAATTCGTTTACTTTCACTAGGGAAAGTGCTGTCCCTTCTCTCTATCCTGCACTGATAGAGAGAAGGGAAGTACTTTTCCCGCAGTCCGCATCAATTTTCTGCACATTTTGTGCAGATCCGCAGCAGAATCTGCAACGCAGATTCTGTGCGGCATTGATGCGGACAGTTGCGGAGGAAATCCGCCACGTGTGGTCATGCCCTAATAATCACAAAACAGGATATGATCAGCAAAATTAGGGGTGGTTTCCTAGTAGCCGGTAACCCCCCTCTAAGCAGTTTGGGAGAAAACATTAAGCTAAAGAGGACCTGTCATGCCTCCTGACATGTCGGTTATAGTTAATACTTGTATTCCCCTTAAAATAATTCTGAAGCACCTTTTCTTGCATTGCACCTGTGATGGATGGTCCGTTTATTTATATTCTCTGTATTAAATTGGATTATGAATTATTGAGCAGGATGCCGGATCATGCAGAGAGGTCATTTCTATTCCATCTGCAATGACCTTCTCCCCCCCTTTTTCAGAAATGTATAATCTTTGAATGTTCTTTCTGTAACCTTGATAAGTTAGCAGTCCGGCTGAATGCCCAGACATAAAGTTATCACATTCCCACACTCCTCCATTTAGAGAACACGCTATTGTATTCTTTCCAGAGAATTTGCAGGTGTTAAGTCTAACTCAAGCATCTGATAAAAAATTATAATATTACATTTGAAATGTATTGTATGTCTGTGATTGGCTCACTATGACATGTCAGTTTTTCAAAAGTTTAGTTACCCTTTAATAATGCATGAAAGATATTATGAGTCTATAAATACTGATTTTATTAAAATCTCAATCCTTATTTTAGAAATATTATAGTTCCTGTATAACATTGTTACAAAAATAAATTAACAAAATCAGATGTAATATTTTACACATTACTATTAAATGGCTGCTCGTCTGTTTCGTGACACGAGGTTACAGCTGTGATTTCGGGTTATTACATTTAATCACTCCAGAAGACTGAAGATCAGAAATTTTTTTAGCACTAAAGCCGTATTCTGTGAGCACTTCATATGTATGTTCACCGATTAAAGGATCCCTGCTGGAAGAAGGCTCCGCAGGTGTTCTGGAGAGAAGCGGCGCAGGCCGTGGACTCACTTCCCCTTCATCATTAGAGAAGAAAGATCCTCGCTCTTTATTGTGTTCATGCAAGGTGACATTGTCAAAAGATAAGACCGGAGTCACACATGCATCCGTGCCATCAAAAATCTGACACCATTGTTCCTGCGTCTTCTCCAAAAACTTTTCAGTAAATCGCTTTTTCAATTCAGGCCAATCTGAAAAACTCATCTGATCGGGAAGTTCAGAGGAATTGAGATCAAGACCTAAGGAGTGGAAGATTATATGTTATTTATATCAGTTATGGGTATTATATTTGCTTATATAGAAGGTAAAAGACAGAACATGGCAATGTTTTTGAATGAGAACTAATGCAATTGATACAAACTATAAAAACACTATACAACTACAAAAAATGAAAAAAAAAAAAAAAAAAAATATATAAAAATCTGCTCTAAAACCTGCAGCAAAGTTCATACAGACAGTTTCATGTTTTTGGTGCAGTTTTTGTTACAATTGAAATCTATGGAAAACATCCTAAAAAAAAAAAAAAAAAAAAAAAAAGACACCATGCTCCAAAAAGGCCCCAAACAAAACACATTGGGGGAAGAGTCTGACCCGTGGGACCTCCACGATCAGTATAACGATGGAGTGCCATGGCCCCTTCATGGTTTATCCTAGGACAGCGACATACACACAAGTGTGGCTGTGCCTGGTACTGCAGGTCGGCCCTACTTAGCAGTACCCTCCCCGATTATACATTGATGGCCTATCTTAAGCATCAGAAAAACCTCTTTAAAGGGATTATCCAGGATTAGAATAACATGTCTGCTTTCTTTCAGAAACAGTGCCATACCTGTACACAGGGTGTGCCTGGTACTGCAGCTTAGCTCCATTGAAGTGAATGGAGCCAAGCTGCAATACCAGAAACAACCCATGAACAGGTGTGGTGCTGTTTTTGGAAGTAAGTAGCCATGCTTTTCTAATCCTACACAACCATTTTAACACCTTCTCACTGTTACTCTTATTTGTTTGCCCCTTGAAAGGATATAATAGGGATTGCTCCTTGATGCCATGTTGGCATATGCACATATACGTACATGGCCACTGTATGTAAGCAAACATGCTTAACCATGGTTGGTCCATGAGATTTCCTTTTGGGTACCTAATTGGATAGATATATTATAATTTATGTAAGTAGGGCCGCCATCATGGCAGTATAGTTGGTACTGCAGTCAGGGGCCTGGGCAAAAAGGTACAAGCTGCACGGTTACCCCCATAATGAGGCAGATAACTGAAACTGCATGGGTCCCAGTCCAATGAAACTCACAGGACCTGCCCACCTATGTGATCAGCCTCCATGACACAAAACTACCAGAAGGAAGAGAAGATGAGAAGTGACTCCTGGCTGCACTAGCAAGAGATCAACATAACCGGTCCCATAGAACTGGTAAGTAACTACTGGCACTTGCCAATGGTCGAAGACGGTAATGTTGCTTTTTACTTCCCTGTCCGTCACCTTCACGCTGCAGCTTCCTCTCCCCCCACTGAGGATTACAGAGCTCCCCACTAGACTTCTGACAGTTCTGTACCCTGACTCACTCCCTCTGCCACTGACGGGTCCAAATGGTGCTATTTCTGCCTTGGGTGCCAATCTCCTTGTTCTTTTTCCATATGGACTTTTAAACTGTGTGCCCCATTGGACAGATCTTAAGGATACGATTTCACTCTCATTCAAGGCTCCCAACATCTCCTTTTGGGCTCTGGTTCGGTACTTTTGGTAGGCCTGTACTGTCCAGATTGTGAGGGATGGCAGGAGGCTTTAAACATTTTTGGAGCCCTGACATTTTTGATGGCGGCCCTGTCTATAAGTTTTACGATGTGTAATTCCCCTTTAATAACAATTGGAACATACTGTGCAACACAGAAAATGCTGAAAACTCAAAAGTAACAAAAAAGTCTCTGTAAGGCTTCGTTCACATCTTCATCAGGGTTCCGTTCATGGGTTCCGTCTGAGCTTTCCGTCGGGGGAACCCATGAACGGTACACTAATTGAAACAAACAGAAACCATAGGTTTCCGTTTGCATCACCATTCATTTCAATGGTGATGGATCCGGTGCAAATGGTTTCCGTTTGTCACCGTTGTTTAAGGGTTCCGTAGTTTTGATGGAATCAATACTGGAATAAACGGAAACCATTTGGACCGGATCCATCACCATTGAAATCAATGGTGATGTAAACGGAAACCGTTTCAGTCAAGGATCAGTTCATGGGTTTACCTGACGGAAAGCTCTGACGGAACCCATGAACGGATCCCTGGCGCAGATGTGAATGAAGCCTTCGTCCCAAGTTATATCCGTACTATAAGATACTGTGATCCGACCTTGTCAGGATATAACACTACTGCTTATGGATGTGTTTCATGTGACTGCTGGGAGACAGTAAAACTCTTATCAGCGGACCAGACCCCATCCCCCCTCCTTCCTTTTATTTCAAGAACATTCTGCTCGACAAAGTCTATGTTTAATGCAGTTCAGAAGGAGGGCGCTAAGCATTCAGTTACAAGAAGAAAAGTCTAAAGACTCCTTAATGCAACGCTTAAGAAGAACAACAAAAAGGTACATGGTAATTCTTCCGTCTCAGCGGGTAAGCTGACACAAAGTAATCGAATATGCAATGTTCCCGTAAGATAACAATAAATCTATGTATTAACTTCCCACTAGCACCCAATTATTCCACGGATACATAAAATGGATTTATTGCTGCAAATCGAAAAATAATTATTAACACAATTGGATACCGGGCAGAAAATGACTCAGACTATAAATGCGGGTGGGGAGATCCAATCCGAAAATTTGTGATGTACCGCGGTTACTGTGAAATATAGGAAAATTACTGACAATTAAGTTAATTGAAGATAAGAGGAAAATAACCCTGCTCTACCCAAAATGAATCCTGTTCTCCATGCGGGTCACTTTAGGAGAAGGCTGTATGGTGCAGTAATATTAGTCCTGGCGGCTCAGTGGTTAGCCCCATTGTTTTGCACCATTGGGGTCATGTGTTTGATTATAACAAGGAACAACATTGTGGACCATTGGATTATTTGGATTCCAATGAAATTGACCCGGTGCCCCCAACAGCTGATGATATGTGGATATCATGTAGGCATCAGACTGGGGTTCCTTAGGCCCACCAGAGGAAATTATTTTGAGGACCACCCTCCATCTATATAGAACCAATACAGGAAGAGTTAATTTCTGATACAATTTTCATGATGAAATCACCCATTAAGGAAATTAGGTTCAACATGTAGTCGCCCACTGGTGTGACCAAAAACCACGCCAGGATGTGAATTTACTGCAAAGTTCAAAGTTGCGCCGATTTGTGGTGAAACCATATGGCCGTACTGATGGTTCTGATGAGCTAACGGGGGTCGGTGTTTTGCATAATGAATTTTCATTTGTGGCCTTTTTTTCTCCCCATTGGGGTTTTTCCAAAACACGTTTATGCTTTAGGTGTCGAGTTTTTCAGAAGCTTTTCACAATAACAAACGGTCATTTGGCTTCCAATGACATGGACCCTATGCCCCAATAGTTCATAATATGAAAATATCAAGTAAGCATCAGATTGGGGGCACCATGGGCCCACCAGAGGAGATTAAATAAGGGCCACCCTCAGAAGGGTAAGCAGTCCATTTACCCACTTGAATTGCCCTCCAGGTGGGTGCCAGCCCTTTATCCCAGGATCTGGAACTAGATCTAATGGAATGTGATTGACAGTAGTCCATATCCTGACAAACTACGCTGGATTCTCAACACTCCGGAATCATGCACATGGTAGAGCGCGGTGCATGGAGCCTATTTTGCCGGCAAACAGAGTCCCATAGCTCATCACGGCCTCCTGGCTGGGGTTACAAAGTGAAATTTGGTTGCCCAAACTTAATGTTTCCATATGGGGTTCAGACCGCCTTGCAAATATCGTAAAGAGTCAGACTCCAGTATGTCAATGTGGATTTTGTTGTGGAGTTAGCTTCAGATTTCCCCTTTACTTTTAAATATATGCAGATTTATGAAGACATGTGAGAATAAAATTTTGTAAAAATCCAAATCACTGGCATTGTGCTGTAGGTTAGTGCAGAATCCGCATCGAAAATCTGCCACGTCTGAACGGAATTAACCACAAATAGACACAAATCTTGGCACCGAACACAACATGAAGAGGTTAAAGCTGGAGACACCTGTGTCAACCGGTACATCTACATTAGCGTTGATTACCGATGTGAAAAGACACGGAACGCTCAAGTGTTTACCTACCTGATGACAATCATGCAGCGCAATTCTAAATTCCTGAAAAGAGCTGGCGGCTGATATTTCCCCTCCCCCACTTTGGTCGTTCCTTATCGAACTGGAGCTCTAGCTAAAAGCCAGCTAAAGTCATTTACTGTAACCTAGCTGACATTTTACACAGAGCTCCTTATCTTTTGTGCTCAGGAAAGATAAGACATTGTCATTTCATGTACTTGGTTTTCTTTGTAAAGCTTGCTGCAACTTTTAACTGGAGTTAGGAGAAATGGCGCAAATCTACATCTGTTCATAGCAAGCGTAAAATGATATTATGGAAAATAAGCCAAAGGAGGCACGTGCCCTTTAAGATATTTTGCACCAATTTCTCCATCTACCAACTCCACTTTAACTGACGTAAAGTACGCCATTGTTAGTAAATGTAGGCTCAAAGGGGTTTTCCAATAATCATTATTTATCACCTATCCACAGGATAAGTGATAAATATCTGATCGGTGGGTGTCCGACCACTGGAACCCCCACCAATCACGAGAACGGGCTTACCGTGCCATTCCCGGGAGCCCCATTGGAATGAAGCCGTAGTGCGCATGCTCGGCCACCGCTCCATTCATTTCTAAGGGGCTGCTGAAGAAAGCGCTCGGCGGCCCCATAGAAATGAATAGAGCGGCACTCGAGCATGCGCACTAGTGCTTTGTTCCTATGAGGCTCCTAACGGGAAGGTAAGTCTGTGCCCGTGACCGGTGGGGGTCCCAGTGGGCGGACCTCCACCGATCAGATATTTATATATCGCCCCTTATTTATTTTAATAAGGATTATGAGAAAAACCCTTTAATGATCTCTTCATAAGTAATCTCATGGCTTCCCGGAGCCATGACAGCATTGCAGAATAAGTTTTCCCAAACAATGCTGATGGACCCCATTGATTGGGGAGAAGGACCAAAACGGCCTCCATTGAAGGTCTAAAGTGCAATATTGCCGTCATTCTGGCCGAAGGTATTTGGATGCCATCACTACCAGTTTTAGATTAGTGGGTGGAGATATGCAAATTACTTCATTTCACACCTGAGGTCAACTATGTATCCAAAATTGCTGGTTTATAGCATAGATAGGGCCTTATACTAGGGTTGCTCTTTCTGAGCTTGGTGGTTTAAGTGGCTTGTGAACTAAGTGGAGTTCTAAAACCGGATTGTGTTGCTGTACTTCTGTATTGTGTTGCTGTATTTCTGTGTTTGTGAATCTGTTTTGATTGCTAGCAAATAGAAGATAGCAAAAACTCACACAATTTTAAAAAAAAAATTTGTAAATTTTTTTTTTTTCCCTTGCAGATTCGTTCCAGCTGAACAGCTGACGAGGGGGAAGGGGTTAACTGGACACAGGTGGTATAAATTAGTCAGCAGACCTCATTTTGAGCTTGCTCTTTCTGAGCTTGGTGGTTTAAGTGGCTTGTGAACTAAGTGGAGTTCTAAAACCGGAGTTGAAAAGAGGAGTTGAAGCCCCAGTAAGTACTCTTCTTTTTCTTTGACAATTGTTCGCTGTTTTGGTGTAACTTGGATAATGGATAGCAAGATTGGAGGTTTTCTTCAGTGCACAGTTTGTCATATGTATACACGACTGGAGCCGGAGTTCCAGGGTGAATATCTCTGTGGCAGATGTGAGCATGTTGTTCACCTGGAAGCTCGTATTAGAGATCTGGAGGAGCAGAATGCAACACTGAGGAGGATAGACAATTTTGAGCGGAGCTTGCTGCTCACAGAGCATGCAGTTAGTGGGTTAGAACTGGAGGGTGAAGACATGGGTGAGCAGGATCAGGTAAGTAGCTGGGTTAATGTAGTTAGGGGCAGTAGAAAGGGGTCAAAGACAAGGAAGGCCGATCCGGTTTCTGGCATTCCAAGCAAAATTGCCAGGTTGGGTGATGATGCGAGGGTGTCAGTCTCAGAAAAGGCAGCCCTAGTGGATACTGATCTCCCTAACAGCCGGGAGAACAGCCCAGCTAGTAGTCGGCGGGATGGTAATGCAGGCAAGCCAAGACAATTGATAGTTGTAGGGGATTCTATAATCAGGAAGACGGATAGAATAATTTGTCGCCAAGACCGCCTCAACCGAATGGTTTGCTGTCTCCCTGGTGCCAGGGTTCGGCATGTGGTGGAACGGGTGGACAAATTGCTGGGAGGGGCTGGTGATGATCCAGCTGTCGTGGTCCATGTCGGTACCAACGACAGAATAAATGGTAGGTGGAGGAGCCTTAAGAATAATTTTAAAGAACTAGGCTACAAGCTGAAGGGAAGGACCTCCAAGGTTGTATTCTCAGGAATACTGCCTGTGCCATGCGCATCACAGGAAAGACAGCGGGAGCTTAGGGAGTTAAATGCATGGCTGAAGTCTTGGTGTAGAGGAGAAGGATTTGGGTTCCTAGAGCACTGGGCTGACTTTTCATTGGGGTACAAACTGTATTCTGCAGATGATTTGCACCTAAATGGAAGGGGGTCCGCTGTGCTGGGGGAGAGAATTCTAGCTGGGGTGGCGGAGTATTTAAACTAGGGCTGAGGAGGGAGGTCAATGTAGAAAAAAAAGGGGTAGCCAGGTTAGAGAGGGGTCAGACTATATTGGTGGGGGGAGAAACAGAATGTGGGGAGAGGACTAGACAACAAGATAAGGAGATCCTTTCGTTGCAAAACATCAGTGTAAATAAAAAGGACCGATTAATGTCAAATCACATTTCTGATAATAAAAGTGAAAAACTGACAGGCAAGTTAAAGTGTATGTTCACAAATGCCAGAAGTCTAGCAAGCAAAATGGGGGAGCTGGAGGCCTTGATACTGGAAGAAAATATAGATATAGTTGGTGTTGCTGAAACATGGCTGGACTCTTCACATGACTGGGCTGTAAATCTACAGGGTTTTACACTTTTTCGTAAAGACAGGACAAATAGGAAAGGTGGTGGTGTATGTCTGTATGTGAGAAGTGATATGAAGGCGAGTGTGAAAGAGACAATAGTGGGTGAAGACTGTGAGGAGGTTGAAACCTTGTGGGTGGAACTAGAAAGGGAGGTAAACACTGAAAAAATTACTTTTGGTGTAATCTATAGACCCCCCAATATAACTGAAGAGATGGAAGGTCAGATATATAAACAGATGGAGCGGGCTGCACAGGCGGGTACTGTAGTGATAATGGGAGATTTTAATTTCCGGGATATTAATTGGTGTCATGGTTCGGCTTCAACTGCAAAGGGGAGACATTTCCTCAACCTGTTGCAGGAAAATTTTATGGGCCAGTTTGTGGAAGACCCGACTAGAGGTGAAGCTCTGTTGGATCTGGTCATTTCTAATAATGCAGATCTTGTTGGGAATGTCAATGTTCGTGAAAACCTCGGTAACAGTGATCATAATATAGTTACATTTTACCTATACTGTAAAAAACAAACGCAGGCTGGGAGGGCAAAAACATTTAATTTTAAGAAAGCCAATTTCCCCAGGATGAGGGCTGCAATTCAGGATATAGACTGGGAAGAACTAATGTCAAATAATGGAACAAATGATAAATGGGAGATTTTCAAATCTACTTTGAGTTATTATAGTGCAAAATTTATTCCTACAGGTAATAAGTATAAACGACTCAAATTAAACCCCACATGGCTTACACCTTCTGTGAAAGGGGCAATACATGACAAAAAAAGGGCATTTAAAAAATACAAATCTGAGGGTACAGCTGTAGCCTTTGTAAAATATAAAGAGCTTAATAAAATCTGTAAAAATGTAATAAAATTAGCAAAAATACAAAATGAAAGGCAGGTGGCCAAGGATAGTAAAACAAATCCTAAAAAATTCTTCAAGCATATAAATGCAAAAAAGCCAAGGTCTGAACATGTAGGACCCCTAGATAATGGTAATGGGGAGTTGATCACAGGGGATCAAGAGAAGGCAGAGTTACTAAATGGGTTCTTTAGCTCTGTATATACAACAGAAGAAAGAGCAGCTGATGTAGCCGGTGCCAGTGCTGTTAATATATCAGTTGATATACTGAATTGGATGAATGTAGAGATGGTCCAAACTAAATTAAATAAAATAAATGTGCACAAGGCTCCGGGACCAGATGGGTTACACCCTAGAATTCTTAAAGAGCTTAGTTCAGTTATTTCTGTCCCCCTTTTCATAATATTCAGAGAATCTCTAGTGACTGGTATAGTGCCAAGGGACTGGCGCAGGGCAAATGTGGTGCCTATTTTCAAAAAGGGCTCTAGGTCTTCCCCGGGTAATTATAGACCAGTAAGCTTAACATCCATCGTGGGGAAAATGTTTGAGGGGCTATTGAGGGACTATATACAGGATTATGTGACAATAAATAGCATTATAAGTGACAGCCAGCACGGTTTTACTAAGGACAGAAGTTGTCAAACTAACCTAATCTGTTTTTATGAAGAGGTGAGCAGAAGTCTAGACAGAGGGGCCGCTGTGGATTTAGTGTTTTTAGACTTTGCAAAGGCATTTGACACTGTCCCCCATAGACGCCTAATGGGTAAATTAAGGACTATAGGTTTAGAAAATATAGTTTGTAATTGGATTGAGAATTGGCTCAAGGACCGTATCCAGAGGGTTGTGGTCAATGATTCCTTCTCTGAATGGTCCCCGGTTATAAGTGGTGTACCCCAGGGTTCAGTGCTGGGACCACTATTATTCAACTTATTTATTAATGATATAGAGGAAGGGATTAATAGCACTATTTCTATTTTTGCAGATGACACCAAGCTATGTAATATAGTTCAGACTATGGAAGATGTTCATGAATTACAGGCAGATTTAAACAAACTAAGTGTTTGGGCGTCCACTTGGCAAATGAAGTTTAATGTAGATAAATGTAAAGTTATGCATCTTGGTACCAACAACCTGCATGCATCATATGTCCTAGGGGGCGCTACACTGGCGGATTCACTTGTTGAGAAGGATCTGGGTGTACTTGTAAATCATAAACTCAATAACAGCATGCAGTGTCAATCAGCTGCTTCAAAGGCCAGCAGGATATTGTCGTGTATTAAAAGAGGCATGGACTCGCGGGACAGGGATGTAATATTGCCACTTTACAAAGCATTAGTGAGGCCTCATCTAGAATATGCAGTTCAGTTCTGGGCTCCAGTTCATAGAAAGGATGCCCTGGAGTTGGAAAAAATACAAAGAAGAGCAACGAAGCTAATAAGGGGCATGGAGAATTTAAGTTATGAGGAAAGATTGAAAGAATTAAACCTATTTAGCCTTGAAAAAAGAAGACTAAGGGGGGACATGATTAACTTATATAAATATATTAATGGCACATACAAAAAATATGGTGAAATCCTGTTCCTTGTAAAACCCCCTCAAAAAACAAGGGGGCACTCCCTCCGTCTGGAGAAAAAAAGGTTCAAGCTGCAGAGGCGACAAGGCTTCTTTACAGTGAGAACTGTGAATTTATGGAATAGCCTACCGCAGGAGCTGGTCACAGCAGGGACAGTAGATGGCTTTAAAAAAGGGTTAGATAATTTCCTAGAACAAAAAAATATTAGCTCCTATGTGTAGAAATTTTTCCTTCCCTTTTCCCTTCCCTTGGTTGAACTTGATGGACATGTGTCTTTTTTCAGCCGTACTAACTATGTAACTATGTAACTATGTAACTAATACTTACAGAGGCATTTATCTAAATTTACATGTAGGGGTTCCAGGCCTATTAGACCTCATTACTACAAGACCTGGAAATCATTATAGATTAGATTAGGAAGGGGAGTGAAGTCGGGTGAGAGGACGAAAACCATTAAATGAATGAATGAAGTACAGCAATGCCTAGAAGGAGAGACATAAAATGTGCGAGTAGATAGGGCCAGTGGTGTCACTAGCCCCAGATTTTTTGCCTGGTGCCCCAAATCTACGGGCGGTGGGTATCACAGTGAACTGTATCTTAGAACGTGGATACGGTTGAATGCTGCAGCAGGGCAGGAGAATCTATGGCTCCGTGTCCCGTCCTTTACCCCCATAAGCCACTGAACACTTTAGGCCTGTAGCCTATGAGAGGGCATATCAACGGGCAGAAGGTGTGATGACGTCATCACGCTGGCCCGCACGCAGTTCAGGTGGCTGCCTGGAAGAGGCCTGTAGTCTGCACTGCACTGCTGAAGGCGACGTGGAACAGGAATTAAATGAGTAATATTTTATTTTATTCCCTCTGTGGTACACTTACATTTTGGGGCACTATAGGGGAGCATTATTACTATTAGTGTCAATATGAGGGGCACTATTACTAGGGGGTACTATCCGTGTGGTACTAGTATTTTTAGGGGGAGTCTGTGTGGCACTAATATTTCTGCAGTACAGTATTTTGGGGCACGGGGAAGCACAGAATGCACAGTATTAGGGGTAGCAGCATTATGACACCAGTATGGGGAGTTCGTGCTGAGAAGGTGTTGCGGATGATGGAAAAGTGAGGTACCTGAGATGCCTGAAAATAAAAGTCTGCGAAGGCGGGTCGCGGATAGAAATAGCCCTAATAGCTTTCGCACCATTCCCCCTATGGTCCTGACCAAGTAGATCTCAAGACCCCCTCAAGTTACAACAGTAGATTTCCATCTCTCTAAGGCTACATTCAGACGAGCGTGGGCAAACTCGAACGTGAAAAACTATTGTTTTTCACGTCCGAGGTGCACCCGTGCGGGACGAGTTATCATGGATCCCCCATAGACTAGAGTCTTTGGAGGGATGCGTGAAAATGCAGGAAAATAGGACATGTCCTATCTTCCACGGGCCCTTCACACGCTCCGTTGAAACAACGGCCATGTGAACGGCTCCATTGAAATACTTGAATCCGTGTAACGGCTTTTGTTTTAACGGCCATCACGCGGACGAGTTACACGCTCATCTGAATGAGCCCTAAGGCTGTCTCCCGCTGGACTAGAGCATAAGTACTATTGTACAAAAACAAAGCCTGTCCAGATGTCCTTTTGGGGTATATAAAGATCAGAGAGGGGAGCTCCTCGCTCAGGGCCCACTCTATGGGTAAGAGCATAGAACCGCTAAGTATGAGCAGCTCCCACTCAGGAGGAGCCAGATTTCTTTTCTCTCACAGAAGCCGCTGGACATGAGCAATGTATGGACTGAATCCTGGTGCACATAGGTCTGCAAAGGAACTGCATACAAAAAACGGTAAGATATTTTGAATCAACACTATTTGAAAACCTGCTTCATTTTTTTATTCTAGCTACATTGACATCAAACAATTGGAGTCACACTACTGATAAGTGGTATTTGCTTTACCATGCTTGACCACAAGGGGTGCTGTTCATAAAAACAAATAAGCACCATAAAGCTTTTCTCCAGGCATATGCTGAAAATGATATCTCTCATTGTCGAAAATTAATAACTTACCCGTCAAAAGTTCCTTATAGAATTGAGGCTCAATTGCACCCACAGCCATGTACTTTCCATCTGCGGTCACGTATGTGTCATAGAACGGCGCTCCACCATCCAGTAAATTCTCACCACGAGGTCTGCTCCACAATCCCAATTTCTGCGATTTCCATAAAAATGAGCCCAGATATGCAGCACCTTCTACCTACAGAAGGGATATGCTAAAGTTAATGGCAGTGCAGAACAGATCATATCCTTATTTTAGACAAAGGATCTCCCCTGATATCTACATACGTAGAACTGTGGACCATAGCATTTTTAGGGGATCCGCTAACTATTTTTCATCTACAGGAACAGCCAAACTGTCTCCTGAAATCTTATAGGAAGAACAAGAATCAGTCAGGTTCCATTTGTATTCAAGAGGAAAAGATCAGCACTCCTTGTGGAATTTGGAAAATAAATCTTCTTTATTTATTTAGATAGCCAGCAGAAGGCTGAACAGCTTAAAGTGGACACAATACATAAAACGTCCGTCCTCTCTGACGCGTTTCTAGCTCACAAGAGCCATTACTCATAGATAGGGGAGGGAGGTTCAATTTGTACCCATCTGATCGCTTTTTGTCCCAAAGATAAGTGTTGCCATATGTGTCTAGTAGCCACCTATCTCCGTCAATCGACTCGCCCTCTTACATTTTAATGGTTCAATGATATTAGCTGACAAGAACACATTCGACAAAACCCTACACTTTTGCAGTGGAAAAACAAGGTATCCCCATCTGTACCGCCTGAACGTACTCTACAAGGTCACGCCTTGGCATAGGTCGGGCACATTCGGCGTATACGTCGTGAGCTTTGCCATTGTGAACATACCCTGAGCTAGTAGCAAATTAGCCATAAAGCAGGACACTGACTTGGAAGGGCGGCATGTGGAGAGGCATCCTGAGGCTACATCCCCCAATATCCTGTAATCAGTGTTGGCAAGAAGGGCGCACCTAGTTCCTCCATGTTTACAAATATGCAGGTTAAGACCTGAACACTCCTCTGATACACAGTACCAGCCCTACATCCATGTGACCCAGACAATCTGATTATATGTGTAGAATAATACGGTCTATATCTGAACTGATGAGAGCTCTGTACAATCATCTGTCCACACGTGTGTCCTCCCTCGCTCTTTATGTTAATACAAAGGTCATGTTAATCGTCTGTCTCATGATAAACCCAAGAATGAAAACAACAACAACTCACATACGCAGGACTGAAGAAATAAGGACAGGTGGGTGACAAAATGGCACAGCCCAGTGGGCAAACTTTTGTGGTGCCAGGAAGGGTTGTCCGTTCCCTTACCCCACATAAAAGCAGAGGACAGAAGCCTCATCCATCCCAGAAGGCATCTGAAATCGGGAAGACTAGCTGTGGGCCCTGGTTATTGTATTCTGCAGAATGTGGTACTTCAGGTTGCCTAGTAACTACTGGACTTCCTGTCTGGGTGACTACTATTTCAGGAAGTGGTCACAGAAAGCTCAGTTTTAGGACTGATCACTACCAGAATTTGCCCATATAGTTGAGACCTAAAGATCCAAAGATTTTCTCACCATTAGATTTTCCTCTACCTCCCCATGTCTTTGCGGTAACTTACTAAAGACATTGATGGCATGTCGCTAGGATAAGTCATGATTGTCCGAATAGTGTGGGTTCTACTAGTGTGACAGCTAGAAAATAATTGTGCCACTTCAGCTTTTGTTGAGGGCCGCAGCGGCAAATCTGCAATAAATGTCTCATGAACACAACTTTTTTTTAAAAAAAATAATAATGATCCAGGGGATCTTTCAGTGATCAGCTGTTATCATTCATGGGGGAGTAGACACCTGGCTATACATTTCCCCTGAAGAGCTGAAGCATAGCTTTACATGGCAGCCATTCAAAGAATGACTCTCCAAGTAACGCATGAACCGGACCGGTCTGACAGAGTGGGAGCTGCTCTTACAAAGCGGCTCTCCATTCAAGCTCATAGAGGGTGGTCCCAAGAGGGGGACCCCACTATGAAGTCCATATGTCCTAATATGGTTATCTTTTTGAGAAGGGGTTGTCTGCGATTCAATAAGTGTCTATTTTTTTCAAGAAACAGCGCCACTCTTGTGTATGGGTTGTATCTGGTATTGTAGTTCAAGTGAATTGGGTTGAACTGCAATACCTCACAGAGCCCATGATCAAGAGTGATGCGGTTTCCAGGTGAAAAAAAAAAGAAGAGGTAATTTTTTTTTTTTCACAGCGATCTCTTGAAAAAGAAATATCCACATGTTGATCATAACAAAGAGTAATTTTCTAGGATTTTATACGGATGGGCCACCAAGGTATGATCAATGGGGGTCCAACCAATCAGCAGAACGAAGGAGAGCCATGGACCAGTCACTGCAGTTTCTAACACAGCGCTGCCCACATTAGTGTGGTTGTGTCTGGTACTGCAGCTCAGCATCACTCAGCCCTGTTAACTGGAATGGGACAAGGGGCTTTTCTGAATGGGCTTTTTTTTTTTTAGCCTGACGAGATGTGGATAGTCAGAGAAACAAATAAAATACTAAGTGAAGAAGGTCTACGGTCATACATGGCCCATTATGTAACTAATTGGAAGATTGAGTAAATCGTGTCAACTTCCTAATGAGCAGTAACAATGTGGGATGTATTAATGAGCACGCTTCCTCTGTAATCTGAGAAACAGAATAAATTAACACACCTCTTACTGGCAGATCGATCTCAGATTCCAGCGTTGTCTGCTTGCCGGGGACGACAAGAATTCGATTTGTTCTAAACAATTGCTGATCGATAATAGTTCTAAATAGAGAACCAATAGACTTTCTAGTGTAAACGCTGGCGACTGTCAGTCCACAGTCTAGTGTAAACGCTGGCGACTGTCAGTCCACAGTCTAGTGTAAACGCTGGCGACAGTCAGTCCACAGTCTAGTGCAAACGCTGGCGACTGTCAGTCCACAGTCTAGTGCAAACGCTGGCGACTGTCAGTCCACAGTCTAGTGTAAACGCTGGCGACAGTCAGTCCACAGTCTAGTGCAAACGCTGCTGCTGTGAATACTGCCGCCGGTCAGTCCACAGTCTAGTGCGAATACTGCCGCCGGTCCGTCCACAGTCTAGTGCGAATACTGCCGCCGGTCAGTCCACAGTCTAGTGTAAACGCTGCCAGTGAGTCCACAATCTAGTGTAAACGCTGCCGCCGAACATTCCACCGTCTTGTGTAAATGCAGCGCCTATCAGTTAAATTTGGTGTAAACGCTGCCGTGGGTCAGTCCACAGTCTATTCTTTATTTCACATGTAATAATGTTGATTTATAATTTATCAACCAAAAAATATAATTTATTTACTTAAATGTTTTGACCGGAGACAAAAAGTGCCCGAATGTTGTTTTTTTTTAAAATCTGCAGTCCTGTACAACCCTGAATATGAATGTACACCCTAAAACACGCTATAGTTTTTAAGCTAAATAAGTCCATAAGTCTGAGCTGATTTATTTCATAATATATCTTTATATCGGTCAGGGCTCCAAATTTGAGATACAGAACTCCAAATGCCCTGCATAGACCTAGAGTTGAATGATAAAATTCTGGCTTCCTGTAGCCACCACTAGGGGGAGATTAACGTATACTATTAATCATTGCACTGAATAATGTAACAGAATACATTAAAGAGGCTCTGTCACCAGATTTTGCAACCCCTATCTGCTATTGCAGCAGATCGGCGCTGCAATCTAGATTACAGTAACGTTTTTATTTTTAAAAAACGAGCATTTTTGGCCAAGTTATGACCATTTTTTTAGTTATGCAAATGAGGCTTGCAAAAGTCCAAGTGGGTGTGCTTAAAGTAAAAGTCCAAGTGGGCGTGTATTATGTGCGTACATCGGGGCGTTTTTAATACTTTTACTAGCTGGGCGTTCTGACGAGAAGTATCATCCACTTCTCTTCAGAACGCCCAGCTTCTGGCAGTGCAGATCTGTGACGTCACTCACAGGTCCTGCATCGTGTCGGACATATCGGCACCAGAGGCTACAGTTGATTCTGCAGCAGCATCGGCGTTAGCAGGTAAGTCGATGTAGCTACTTACCTGCAAACGCCGATGCTGCTGCAGAATCATCTGTAGCCTCTGGTGCCGATGTGTCCTCGCTCGTCTGACACGATGCAGGACCTGTGAGTGACGACACAGCGTGATCTCTCGAGAACACGGCTGTGTCTGCACTGCCAGAAGCTGGGCGTTCTGAAGAGAAGTGGATGATACTTCTCATCAGGACGGCCAGCTAGTAAAAGTATTAAAAACGCCCCGATGTACGCACATAATACACGCCCAGTTGGACTTTTACTTTAAACACGCCCACTTGGACTTTTGCAAGCCTCATTTGCATAACTACAAAAATGGTCATAACGTGGCCAAAAATGCTCGTTTTTTTAAAATAAAAACGTTACTGTAATCTACATTGCAGCGCCGATCTGCTGCAATAGCAGATAGGGGTTGCAAAATCTGGTGACAGAGCCTCTTTAAGATCCTAGGCTCCCTCTAGTGGTGACATGTTTATATAAATCTATCACTTTAAAGTGGATAATTAGCAAGTAGCAGTAATGTCACTTGCTAATGATCTTTAAAGAACGTTTGTATTTTCATGATCCGACATTTGTGTACAGATGTAGCAGAGCTAAATACTCTTAGAAACGGCATGCTTCACGCATTGTGATACCACTTCAGTTATTGCTGTAGCTTTACCCGCAGTCCTATGTAGAACAACATGATACATCATGAAAAAAACAAGTGCACAGAGCTCCACTACATGACAACCACAGATCTGCTACACCTGCCCGATTTTATTTTTCAGCGTAAAGGTGACAAGTCTAGAGTTTCTGTAATGAATAATCAACTCCAAAACCACATAACAAACCATTGCGTCTGCTTCACGTAAATATTACTCATTCGCAGAATCTGAACTTTACCTTAATCCTCATCACCAACAGCGAACGTCTCCGTAACAGGATGAAAATGCGAGCAGTCTACGGAGAGATCCAGCGACAAACACCGCTACTGAGGGATCTAATGAATTAACCGTTTAATGTCCTGACAACAAGCATGAGAGACTATGGAATATGTTATTGACCACGATAGGAGCGGTAGTCCCTGGAGACGTCTCGTGGCAGGATTAGCCACTCTGTTACTGATTTTAAGGAATTTTTCTTTTGCAAATCTCAGTCCGGTGTGTGACGATTAGTGCGGTCTGGTTGTACAAGAAGTATTCTAAAAACGCAGCGGTCTCCTTTAAGAGCGGCACTGCACGCAACTACGTTATAATCCCCGTGCAAGAACCAATATCCCAACATCTCGTCTCTCAGAGCAGCTGAATGGAAAATAGTCAAGATTACTGTATACGGCCGGTCAAGTCAATTTAGATGTTGCTGGACATACAGATGTAGCAGAGCTACTATTTCCTATTTCCCTCTCCTATCTAGAGTCCTTTGAAAAACCACACATAACACCTTGTGATATACAGAATGAATAATTCAAGCTGACAAACTCAGCACTGCTACATCTGTAACGGTATACTTAATGTATGTTTTGCGATAATGCAGGGAATCTTGATAGGTGAATTTTGGGTGCTCTTTTAGTAAATAATGTGGCACAATAGCGAATTGTATTGTATAGTGCATACAGATGTAGCAGAGCTGAATCTGTGTTTTACCTTTTGGAGCTTTATGAATTTTGAGAATGTTTCATATTAGGATGATGCAAGACGTGTTCCTGCAATTATATGTAGAACCACAAATAACTAATCAGAATATTATAATGAGCGAAGTAGAATGACAAAACCAGCTCTGCTACACCTGTAACTTCACAACTCCTGCAGTAGCTATGTATATAGTAATGATCAGCAAATGCAAGTTCTATTACTTGCATACACACTGTGCCGGTCTACAACTCTGCACCCTCCTGGGCGAATAATATTGAACATTGATTTACTGTTTTGCATGGATCATACATATATAGCAGAGCTGAATTTGTCATTGACCCCTTTGGAGTTGCATTGTTTGTGCATCAAGATAAAGCTTCTGATTGGGATAATGTAGATTTACATGTAGTCTTATGTACAACCAACTGTGATATCAAAAGGAGTTGAGCAATACAACAAACTCAGCTCTGCTACATCTACATTGTACATCTGTAAGTAAATAACTGTATATGTTGTGATTTACAACGTTATATTTTTAGATATTCTCTCCGCTAAGCTCATAAGGCGTACTACTACCATTCTAGAAATAATGTCTTTGCTGCAACATTAAACAATTAGTACAATGCGCTGGGGGGGGAGGTGGCTGTAACTACAGTCGCTACAGAGCCCAGGGGACCCACTTATGTGTAGGAATGACGCCACTCATTTGAAGCAACCACATACCGATAAAATTTTAAAAAATATATTTATTTTTGCCTACACTTGGCACAAGGCGGAACTCCTTACATATAGATTCATACAGCTACCGTAGTATTGAGTTCTATGGGAACTGTATAAAACCCTTTGCCGTGAGCTCCCCCTTGTGGTGGCTGGTGGCAGCCAGAATTGCATCATTAACTATTTGGCTGTGTGAAGGAAAGCAGGGGATTTGGAGCTTTGTATCCGTAAAATAGGGTTTCAAACCCTATAAAGATCAATTAAGAAATTAATCATAACAGAATTTTGGAAATATTTAGATGAAGTAAAATGTTATGACAAACAGTTTAACCCTTTACTGCCCTAAACCACCACATATAATAAATACCATTACTCCTGGTACCATCCTTAACCCTGTGGGATATTCGTTTTTAACCTCTAACTCCCCCCAGACCTCCAAGGGTTGTACAAGGGGATGTCCAAGATTAGAAAAATACAAAATAACAAAAAAATTTGCTAAATTTAGCTGTGTCCCCTATGAACATTCCTAAATTTGTAAACCCCTCTTTCCATTGGTTGCTGCTAAAGATAAAGTAGTTATGCTGCTGTTCCCCTTACTACAGTTTCCTGACTACGCTATGGGCCCTATGATTTCAAGTTACGCCCCGGGGGGAGGGCATACTTACCATACTTGAATCAATCACCTGCCCTTGCCCCGATCTTGTACGTTCAAACAGAGACATGGCAATACCCAGTGCACAGATGTAACTTCCCCCGGCAAAGTCAGCAAGGAGGTTTAGAGGAAAAGTTGGACTCTCATGTTTTTTTCCAAGTTTTGACAGCAAACCTGAAATAATAGCAAGAAAGTCCATTGTAGGTTGTACAAAAGCTTTCAACTTACCGTTAGAGTATGGTTTCGACATTTTAGCAGCTAATGGCTAAACAGGAGTCCGCTGTCAGGCGGTACATTGTCATGTGACAACTAAGCTCCACCCAGGGTAGCAAAGATCTTAAAAGTGGCAGCTGAAAAAGATGAAACCCAATCAAAGTATAAAAGGAGGATAAGTTCACACGTCGCGGCGTGAAAACCAGCCCTAAGGATTTATACATTTTAACGTTACGATATTGATAATATGAAGAAAGGTTCCTTTATCCCCTCCCCTGGACCCTGTATAGGGAGAGAGATGACAGTAATAGGCTGTGATTTTTCTTCCTGCTCTCACTTGCTGCTCCCCTCTCCCTCCCCTACACAGACACAGAACCAGGAAATGAACTCCCTGACTAAAACCTCGATCCTAAATATTACAGACATACCTGAGATGGAGACATAATTAATGTCATGGCCTGCTGACTTTGCATATTTCCCGGACTGCCCAAATCCAGTCAGCCTCGCATATATGAGTTTTGGATTTTCCTTTAGTATAATCTCAGGACCGAGGCCCAGACCCTCCATCACACCTGTGAATAAGAGCACAGCCATATATTCATTCCGATTATTATCTAGTTCCGGCACCTTTACTATAATCTACGTCATATGATATTAACCCCTATCTACACTGTGTGACCTATCCCATATTGATACTGATACTTTATTTTTATTGCTCCAAGGCATCCAAAATAAAAAAAATGAAGCAACTTTGTAAATAGTCTTGATTAAAAACCATCCTACCATTTTGTGTCAACAGTTCCTATGCCGACCTATGTGTCTCCATGGTTACAGACTACAAACAAACCCTGTGTAGTCATACCCTGCAGCCAAACTACCTTCAACCTGTCTCCTACTTCTTACTTACCTATCGAGTGCAAAGAGTTTCATAGGAGCTGTAAATCCAAAATGGTAGATTTTTGCAAAGTTGCTTAATTTTTCCATTTTAGAGGCATTGGAGCAATAAAAAATAAAATTGGTATACATAGCCTTTACATTTTTCCCTCTTGTTTTGCTTGTTTATATCCTGAAGTTAGAAAATTTATTGCACTATACTCGCCTGTTTAGTATTATCTAAGCTAGAGGGATCTTAAACAAGTCTGTGTAACAATAGAGAGTCAGTCTGTTGTATAGCAGACAGTTTCCATATAAAGTTCAGTACATGTAGCCATATATAGTGATTTCTGCCCTAGCAGTGGATGGAACAGTGGTTACAAGGAAAACTTACCTCATGTACCCTGCAGAACGAAGAAAATTGAGAGGGCTGCAGGAAGAGTAGTCTCGAAACACCACAATAAGTGTCAATGATCAATACAATCATCAATTGACCAATGGTAATAATCCATCAGTAGGAGTCACATAATTTTGCAAGTCTATAGAGTCTTCATGAGGACAACCCCTTTTACCACAGACTCTTAACACCAGAGATCACCTGTAATCACCAGGTAAGCCCAGTCTTCGCACATTTCCCCTGAAGTATTAATGCATGCATGAACACCCTGGGTCCGCCAGAGAAGGAGCCACTCTAGAAGGACTGGCACTCCCTTCTGGACCATAGAGAGGGGACTCAAGTGGGAGACACCCATCTATGACGTCCATGTGCCCCAATAGGGCACAGGGAAAGCAGTTGTCTACATGAGACAACCCCTTTAATGGATGGTCCACTTTTTGTTAGAGCCATAATCGGATCACAGGGTGTTCTGCCGCTGAGACCCCCATCGTAATCTGTGCGGAATCTAGCAAGAGTTCACTTTTCCTACAGCGCCGCCACAGTAATAATGAAGCATTACACCGTGAACATTTAAATCAAAGGAGTGTATTTGTAACACATGCATATGTCAGGTCTTCCAGAGCAAGGCACTCTTTTTTTGTAGCTGCTCTCTGCTCTGGCTAATAGATGGGCGCCCTGAACAGAGGAATATAAAAATCGGTTTTCTAAACCAGACACCCCCTTTAATTAAGATACTTGTATCTGCCATTGCCAGAAACTTACCGTGTCGGAAAGGTTCAATGAGGACATCGGACTGTTGACATAACGTCTTCAGGACTCCAATCCCCTCCGTGGTTTTCAGATTTACAGCTATAGATTTTTTACCCCGTGCCATAGAGTCACTTGTATAGTTAGTATTGGCTTTATCCACCCGGATAACTTTGGCGCCAAAGTCAGCAAGTATCATTCCACAGAAGGGGGCAGGGGCCAGTCCCGCCAGTTCCAGTACTCGGACTCCAGTCAAAGCCATTACTTCTCTGCCAACATAAATAATAAAACAATTAGCCCTGCGCTTTCTATGGAACCAATCGAGCAATGAATGTCTACCCGGCTATATCAGACACAATCCTATGCGACACCAGTTATAATTAAAACTGGAAAGATTGTGCCCCACCACTATGAAATTACCATGAGAAAGGTTAATAGCAGAGATAACGTTTACAGCAATGTTATTACAAAAGCCGAATGAATCAAACACTGAACTCATCATCCAGCGCAGTGAATTCTTGCCGTTATATCGAGAAATTGGCGCCACCATCTACCTGAACCACACAATACCCACTATTTAATAGTCACTTATTCTTACTTGGTTTGTGAGACTTTTCTATTTTTTATTTTTTTTGGTTCAATGCATCCAACATAAAAAAAATAAAGCAACTTGGCAAACTCTCCTCTTATTTGGTGTATACAGCTCCTCTGCAGACCTATGCGTCTCCATGGTTACAGACAACAAACACAAACTGTGTAGTCTGATCCTGCAGTCATAGTCCCTTCCATCCGTCCCCTATTTTTTTATTAACCTACCAAATGTAAAGGTCTGCAAAGGAGCTGTAAACACAAAATTGGGTGCGGTTTTGAATAAGGTTCTGAATTCTCAAATTTGCTTCATTTCAGAGGCATTGCAGCAATAAAAATACAACATTGATTTGCAGGGTGGACATAATGCTGAACAGTCTCCCCTCCTGACACCCCTAAAATGCGCACATAACTAGCATACAACTAAGGGTATGTGCACACACACTAATTACGTCCGTAATTGACGGACGTATTTCGGCCGCAAGTAGTGGACCGAACTTAGTGCAGGGAGCCGGGCTCCTAGCATCATACATATGTACGATGCTAGGAGTCCCTGCCTCTCCGTGGAACTACTGTCCCGTACTGAAAACATGATTACAGTACGGGACAGTTGTCCTGCAGAGAGGCAGGGACTCCTAGCATCGTATATAAGTATGATGCTAGGAGCCCGGCTCCCTGTTCGGTCCGGGACTTGCGGCCGAAATACGTCCGTCAATTACGGACGTAAATAGTGTGTGTGCACATACCCTTACAATGTTTAATGCTGCTCCACTGTTTCCCCCTTGTCTTGCTTGTTTACATCCTAAAGCTACATACATATTACTCTCCTGCTAAAACAAGTCGGTGTGACAGGGATAGGCAGTCTGTAGTATAGCAGACAGTTTCCAGATACAAAATGGTAGGAAATTTCTGCGTGTAGATACCTATGCAGACCAATATGTCTCCATGGCAACAGTCTACTAACCCTGTGTAGTCTGAACCTGCAGTCACACTCCCTTCCATCTGTACGATACTTACATTGGGTAGATTAGGCACATTATCAATATTTACTTCCCTTTTCCCGTCCCTTGGTTGAACTTGATGGACATGTGTCTTTTTTCAGCCGTACTAACTATGTAACTATGTATTTCAATCGAATGGCCATCCATGAAATAGATGAACAGACCGGGTCTGCCAAAGCAAAAGTTGCTTCTTATAAGCGGTTTTTTTCACTCTTGCTCACAGATGGGGTCCTGAGAGAGACCCCATGTCCATATGCTCTATTAGAAGGGCTCTACAGATAAGGCCCCATGTGATTACTTTATTATCGTCCGGTACCTTTCTGCTCCGTATCTGGCAGACAGGTTCCAAAACAATAAATTAAGACCTTTGCACAGATTTGTAGGATATTCAAGGGCACGCCATCAATGGTTACGTAGTCGACTGCGCTATTGATTCCGTCGGAAAACTGGAAACCAGCCGGAATGGTGACGAACAGAAACCATTAGCGATGTTTCCGTCACCATTGAGATCAATGGTGACTGAAACGGAAGCTGTGCTGTCACTTTCCGTTGCGGGGTTCACCCGACGGAAACCTCCGACGGAACCCAAGGAACGGAAATGAACGGTGATGTGAACAGACCCTTAGAGAAACCTACAGACTAAAAAAAAATTATCAACTTGAGCACAGAATGGTAGAGTAAAAAAATATAAACTTTATTACAGATAGACACAACAGAATAAAAAGAGGAGTCACACAATGAGAAGGCGTCAAACTATGCAAAACCAATGGAAGCACGGATGTCAGGCACGCACATGCATCAATACAGACACGTGTAAATTGGAGTCCAGGAGGGACAACCAAACTGCATAAACAAGTACAGCAAGGTAGTTACTATTAATGGCAATAATAATCAAGTATAAAATGCTGAGAGATGCAGGAGCGCCGCCTATAGCCTCATACTAACAAGCCGTGTGTGCAAAGTATAACAGCCGAGACCTGTGTAGCCCCTCAACTGAAGGGCAACGTACCATCAGATCAAAGAGCATGTGCTGCAAATATCTATTGAAAAATAGAGTACATACCTGAGGTCGTGGTCCTGCACAGAGAGGACGCCAACACCCCACGCGCATTTCTGCAAATGCCTTCGTCTGGGGGCTCCTCTATATACATGTATACTATATATCAGTACACAGGACCAGTACAGTATCTGTACTATATATACACACTGCAGAGCTCCTCAATATACATGTATACTATACATCAGTACACAGGACCTGTACTATATATACACTGCAGAGCTCCTCTATATACATGTATACTATATATCAGTACACAGGACCTGAGCAGTATCTGTACTAGATATACACTGCAGAGCTCCTCTATATACAGGTATACTATATATCAGTACACAGCATCTGTACTAGATATACACACACTGCAGAGCTCCTATATATATATATATATATATACACACACACACACACGTATAATATCAGTACACAGCACCTGTACACACACACACTGCAGAGCTCCTATATATACACACACATGTATACTACATATCAGTACACAGGACCTGTACTATATATACACACTGCAGAGCTCCTCTATATACATGTATACTACATATCAGTACACAGCACCTGTACAGTATCTGTACTATATATACACTGCAGAGCTCCTCTATATACATGTATACTATATATCAGTACACAGGACCTGAGCAGTATCTGTACTAGATATACACACACAGCAGAGCTCCTCTATATACACACACATGTATAAGATCAGTACACAGCACCTGTACACACGTACACACACACACACACACACACACACACTGCAGAGCTCCTATATATATATATATATATACACACACACATGTATGCTACATATCAGTACACAGGACCTGTACTATATATACACTGCAGAGCTCCTCTATATACATGTATACTACATATCAGTACACAGCACCTGTACAGTATCTGTACTATATATACACACTGCAGAGCTCCTCAATATACATGTATACTATATATCAGTACACAGGACCTGAGCAGTATCTGTACTAGATATACACACTGCAGAGCTCCTCAATATACATGTATACTATATATCAGTACACAGGACCAGTACTATATATACACTGCAGAGCTCCTATATATACACATGTATACTATATATCAGCACACAGGACCCTGTGTACAGCAGGATTAGCTGTATCTATACGTTAACCTCCCACATATGCATGTGTCCTATATATCAGCAGTATATACACCCCAGTATACAGCAGGTACCTGCACTCTGTACACTGCTCTTCTTCTTGCAGACTTCTCAGTGCAGACACTTCCTGCTGTATCTCCCCTCCCCCAGGAAGCACTCCCTCTGCACAGTCAGGACAGGCTGAGCGCTCCTGTATAGGGTCATAGTGCAGGGAAGCTGTTGTCACCCCTGTATGTGTGAGATAATGGGACCAGCACTGACACACGATAAAGAGCCGGCTACAATGCAGAAAATGGATAAACATTAACATGGTTCACACTTAATACATATATTACATGGAAGAAGTCTTAGCATAGTACACCATATATAAAGTTATATATAGTATACTATACTGCAGCACTGATTCAATATACTATATATTACATAGAAGTCTATATACATACCTCCGAACTTTCAAGTATTACAAAGAGGGACAACCGATGCAGCACGCGTGGCGCGTCATAGCAATTTTTTTTCTTTTAAGCCAGGCCTCTTATCCCACCCAATCCACGGCCAAACACACCCAGTTCAGCCCACACAGTATCATGCTCCCATAGTGCCTCCCACACAGTATAATGCCAAATAGCTGCCCCAACGCAGTATAATACCAAATAGCTGCCACCATACAGTATACTGCCCTATAGATGCACCCATACAGTTTAAAGGCAACACAGATGCCCCCATGCAGTATAATGCCCAAACAAATTCCCCCATACAGCATAATGCCCCCGTCCAGTATAATGCCCCCTTAGCTGCCCCTAGTGCCAGTGCCCTTGTAGATAGTGACACAGTGCCAATGTAGATACTGCCCATGTACATAGCGCTACAGTGTCCCCTGTAGATAGTGCCCCTATATAGTGCCACAGTATCCATGTAGACAGGGGCGTAGCTAAAGGCTCATGGGCCCCGATGCAAAAATTCTTACTGGGCCCCCCCCCCCCCCCCGCAAACTTCTCATGGCCGACGGTCCGCAGCTTTCAGCTGCATCGCTGGGTCTCCTAAGTGACCCAACAATGCAGCACTAGCAGCCGGGGCGTCACTAAGGCTGGGTTCACACACCCTATTTACGAACGTAATTCGGGCGTTTTAGCATTGAATTACGTCCGAAAATGCGGCTCAAAAGCGTCGGCAAACATCTGCCCATTCATTTGAATGGGTCTTACGATGTTCTGTGCCGACGGTCATTTTTTTTTACGCGCCGCTGTCAAAAGGCAGCGCGTAAAAAAGACGCCCGCGTCAAAGAAGTGCCTGTCACTTCTTGGGACGTAATTGGAGCAGTTTTCCATGGACTCCATGGAAAAACAGCTCCAATTACGTCCGTAATGGACGCAGCGAAAGACGCCTGCACATGCCATTACGGCTGAAATTACGGTGCGGTTTTCTCCTGAAAACAGCTCCGTAATCTCAGCCGTAACGGACGCTGCCGTGTGAACATACCCTCAGGGCTTAAAATGTCAGGGAAATAGCCCCAATACATATGTGTCCGCCCAAAAAAAATTGTGTGCATAGGAGACAGCATAGCATATCTATAGCACTACGACCCTATAAACTATGGATAGGATTAGATACAGTGGCTCAGCAGACAGTATCACATATGATAGGATTAGATACAGTGGCTCAGAAGGCAGTATCACACATGATAGGATTAGATACAGTGGCTCAGCAAACAGTATCACACATGATAGGATTAGATACAGTGGCTCAGAAGGCAGTATCACACATGATAGGATTAGATACAGCAGCTCAGCAGACAGTATCACACATGATAGGATTAGATACAGTGGCTCAGCAGACAGTATCACACATGATCGGATTAGATACAGTGGCTCAGCAGACAGTATCACACATGATAGGATTAGATACAGGGCCCAGCAGACAGTATCACACATGATTGGATTAGATACACAGCTCAGCAGACAGTATCACACATAATAGGATCAGATACAGGGCTCAGCTCGCTGACATTGCGGCTCCAGCGCTGGACCCAGGATAGGTAAGAATAATAATTTTGCTTCTTTATGTGTTACTGATTATTTTTGTGTGTTTGTGTTTTTTTACAGGTTCGGTTGTTGGACTTCGGATACGAGGACTTCAATGACGGCATTTTTTTTATTCTCAATAAAATGGTTAATGGGGGTTGTGTTTTTTTATTTCAATAAAATATTTTTTCTATGTGCTTGTATCTTTTTAAACTTTATTATCACCGCCTTAGTAATGGCCGCTGGCTGATTGACAACCTCCATTACACTAACCCCCATTATTACCCCGGTACCCACCGCCACCAGGAGTACTGGAAAGTGCCGGGTACGAACCTGTACCCGACCATCTGTAGTGACGGTCAGGCACCGGGGCGGCCGCAGGCTGGTAGTATTAGGCTGGGGAAGGCCAAAAACAGTGGCCCTTCCCACCCTTGTAATGCTGCCTGCTGCTGCTGTGTTGTATCTGGCTGGTTATGAAAATTGGGGGGGACCCCACATCGTTCTTATTTTTTTTTTTTCTAAATGACGTGGGGTCCCCCCCATTTTTCATAACCAGCCAGATACAATAAAGCAGCAGCAGCCTAGCATCACCAGGGTAGGAAGGACCACTGTTTTTGGCCTTTCCCCTCCTGATAATACCAGCCTGCGGCCACCCCAGTGGCCGACCATCACTACAGATGGTCAGGTACTGGATGGTACCCGGCTCTTCCCAGCACCCCTGGTGGCGGTGGGTATTGGGGTAATAAAGGGGGTTAGTGTTAGCCTATGCATCGGCTAACACTAAGCCCCGCCTTAGCAATGGATGCTGTCAATCAGCCGGCGGCCATTACTAAGGCGGTAGTAATATAGTTTAAAAAAAAACACAAAGACATAGAAAAAATATTTTATTGAAATAAAAAAAAACCCCACACAACCCTCATTAACCATTTTATTGATAATTAAAAAAAAAGCCGTCATCGAAGTCGTCCTGGAATCCGACGTAGTCCAACGACCGAACCTGTAAGAAAACACACAAGAAAAACGATTAGTAACACATGTGTTAGGCTTAGATACAGGGCCCATGTGTGATACTGTCTGTGGGACCCTGTATCTAAGCCTACCACAATGTAGGCTTAGATACAGGGTCCAGCAGACAGTAATCTTATACAGTATAAGATTACTGTGTGCTGGGGCCCTGTATCTAAACCTACAGTGTGGTAGGCTTATATACAGGGCCCATCAGACAGGATCACACATGGGCCATGTATCTAAGCCTACCATGTGATTGGCTTAGATACAGGGCCCAGCAGACAGGATCACACAATCTGTGATCCTGTCTCATGGGCCCCCTAAGCCTGCTACATCGTAGGCTTAGGGGTTGTACAGTCCCTAAACATTGATGGCCTATCCTCAGGATAGGCCATCAATAGCTGATGTGTCTCCCGGGACCCGCCAATCAGCTGTTTTGAAGGGGCCGCAGCACTCGTACGAGAGCTGCTTCCCCTTCATTTCACTACTCGCTCACACTGTGAATCGCCGACACGGATTCACAGTGTGACCGGAATGAAGCGACAGGAATGAAGGGGAGCAGCTCTCGTACGAGTGCTGCGGCCCCTTCAAAACAGCTGATTGGCGGGTCCCGGGAGTCAGACCCCGCCAGTCAGGGCTAACCTTATCTTCCTCTTCGGCCGCGGCGGGAGTTCTGTCGTCTCGATGCTGTGCGCGGCGCATAGCGCTGTGACGTCATGCGCTGCGCACAGCGCTTGACGTCAGGACCTCCGCTCCGATCCGGAACCAGGAAGGTAAGTAAAGTATGTTACTATAGTAACAGGGGCCCGCGGCCCGAGTTACTATAGTAACTTTTTATTGATGTGGTGCGGGGGGCCGTGGGCCCCCCTGGCTTCGGGCCCCGGTCGCAATTGCGACTGCTGCGACCCCTATAGCTACGCCAGTGCATCTAGATAGTGACACACACCCCTTGAAGATAGCGCCCTCTGTAGATAGTGCGACACAGCTCCCCTCCCAGGTAGTGCAACACAGCCCCCCTCCCAGGTAGTGCTACACAGTCACCCTCCCAGGTGGTGCTACACAGCCCCCCTCCCAGGTAGTGCTACACAGCCACCCTCCCAGGTGGTGCTACACAGCCCCCCTCCCAGGTAGTGCCACAGAGCCCCTCCCCCTGTAGATAGCACCATTGGGACTCTCTCTAGGAGCGGAATCCCCAACCAGATGATCTGGCCGGGAATTCTGCTGAGGAAACCCCTGAGGTCATTGTCCATATATGGACCGTGACCTCAGGAGTTTCCTTTAGTAGCGGAATCCCCGGCCAGTTCATCGGCAACGGATATTCCGCGCATGGAGTAGCCACTAATTCTGAAGCAGGGAACCATCAGCTGCCTGCTTCAGAATAAGTTAGGAAGGGAGGAGAGGGAGTTCCTCCGCACACTGAGGAATCCCTATCCCTGGGCACGTTGATACCAGTTATGTATTTTTTTTAAGATTTTTTTAGGGGAAAAATGTGAAAAGGTGGGCTTTTTAAATTTTTTTTTTTTTTTGGAACATTAAAAAAAACTTTATTTAACAGTTTTTTTAAACTTTTTAATTGTTAAATCGCTTGCACTGTATATTGCAATCCTAATGTATTGCAGTATATTGTGATTCTTACACTCTCCTATGAATCCGTATTGAAGGCAGGGCTTAATAGGTGTACAAAGATGGCAGACCTGAGGGACTTCACTAGGCCTCTGGGCTGGAATGACGACCATCGGCAACCCGCGATCACATCGGTGGGGGCCTTCCCCCTTGTTCTATCGCGATTGACTATGGTATCTACGGGGTTGAAGGGCCAGAATTAAAGGGATCTTTGATTCTGCCCCTTGCATTGAGGTGTCGGCTGTATTACACAGCCAACACCCGCTAAGTATGGAGCGAGCTCAGCCCGTGAGCCCACTCCATACTTCTCCTTAACTGCTGTCATGTACATGAATGTGGCATGTCGTTAAGGGGTTCAAGGGGGTTTTAAGTGCATCAGTGCATGTGTCCGAGCAAAATTCCCATCCACCCCCGAAAAAACTCACTTTGCCTATTTTCTACATTAACTATTTTTACATAGGGTGTTTTTTAGCCTTAGTAATGGCTGTCCTATAATGTCCCTGGAGGTCTAGAGGGACAGCTCTATTATCCATGTTAGTCTAGGATTGGTTATTGGTTATTATATAATATCCGTGTAGTTCTAGGGTAATTTATTGGATAAAACTTAGTATTATATAATAAATATATAGTTTAATATTATATGGTTTGGGACCTATGGCGGATCATCATTAGGGCTGTTTGGGAAGCCTCCCGGGGCCCGAGGCTCCCGGGGGGCCTATGGTCGCTTAAAGTACAATTCAGTTTTGTTGCGTTTTCCGACAAAATGGCTGTCACATTGGGTACGTGGACCAACTGGGCCGTACCGCCTTGACGGTATGGCAGCTGGCCAACAGGACACAGGTCACAATCTATAGTCTCGTCTTCTTGTGTCTGGCTTTCTCTTTATGCGGTCGGCCGGCAGCAGAATAGAAGAACGAGTCTGCTGCCAGATCTGTAGAAAGTCCCTGAATGCAGAGACAGCTGCAGGCACCTAGGACGGAGTGGAAACAGGAAGAGGTATTCGAGGGTGTCGGCCATAGACAATGAAGAATGGGCTCTTAGCGGTGGACTCACTAGTGTGGTTGTTATAGGAGAACTCAGCCCAAGGAAACAGCTGCAGCCAGTCATCATGCTGCCTGGAGATAAAGTGTCGTAGATAGTTCTCCATAATCTGGATTATTCTCTCGACTTGACCATTGGACTGGGGATGGTAGGCAGAGGAAAAGTCCGACTACACACAGAGGAGTACGCAGAGGGCTCTCCAGAACGTTAAGGTGAACTGATCACCCTGATCCGACACAATATGTAGAGGTAAGCCCTGCAGATGGAAGATGTGTTGGACGAAGAGATTGGCCAGTCGGGAAGCGGACGGTAGGGCGGTCAGTGGAACGAAATGAGCCATCTTGGAGAATCGGTCCACCACCACCCAGACCGTACTGCAACTAGCAGAAAGAGACAGGTCCGTGACAAAGACCATAGCAATATGTTGCCAGGGGGCATCGGGCACAGGCAGCGGCTGGAGCAGGCCCGCCGATTTGGAGTGGGCAACTTTATTTGCTGCGCACACCGTGCAGGAGGAGACAAAGTCCATGATGTCTTTAGGCAGCGTGGGCCACCAGAACTGTCGAGCAATCAGGTCTCAGGTCTTACGGACACCCGCGTGACCTGCCAATTTGGAACTGTGTCCCCAGCCGAAGATTCTTCTTCTGTCAGCCAGACACACAAAAGTCCTCCACGGGGGAATGTCTATAACTTGCAGAGGGTTGACAGGGATGATGCAAAACGGGTTAATGATACTCTGTGGAGACTCCATAGTGTCCTCTGTCTCTAATGACCTGGACAAGGCATCGGCACTCACATTCTTGTTGGCCGGACGGTAGTGGACCTCAAATTAGAACCGGGCAAAGAACAGCGACCACCTGGCCTAACGGAGATTCAGTCGTTGGGCCGTCTGGAGATAAGTGAGGTTCTTGTGGTTCGTAAATATCAAGAAGGGATGAACTGTGCCCTCTAATAGATGTCTCCACTGCTCCAGAGCCAATTTGATGGCCAGTAACTCCCGATCCCCAATCGAGTAGTTGCGTTCTGGGGAAGAGAAGAGCTTAGAGTAATAGCCACAAACCATTGACTTGCCCTTGGAACCTCTCTGGAACAGGAGTGGACCAGCACCGACAGAGGAGGCGTCCACCTCCAACGAGAACTGTCGAGAAACATCTGGATGATGGAGGATAGAGGCTGTCGTGAAGGCACTCTTCAGGCTATTAAATGCTGCCTCTGCTTCTGGAGTCCACATCTTGGCGTTCATGCCTTTCTTGGTGAGGTTAGAGATAGGAGATGTCAGTGAAGTGAAGTTTGGAATGAACTGTCGGTAGAAATTGGCGAATCCCAGGAAGCGCTGTATGGCCCTCAAGCCTTGAGGGCGTGGCCATTCCAGGACGGACTTTACCTTTTTAGGATCCATCTTGAGGCCTTGATTCAAGATGATATAGCCCAGGAAGTGTAGAGCATCTTTCTCAAACACGCACTTCTCCAACTTGGTGTGCAGACGATTCTATATTAACCGCAACAAAACTTGACGGACATGTCTCCGATGAGTCATTGGATCTGCAGAAAAAATCAAGATGTCATCAAGATAGACCAAAACACAAACATAGAGGAGGTCACGGAAGATGTCATTAACAAACCCCTGGAAGACCGCAGGAGCATTACACCGGCCGATGGGCATTATCAGATATTCATAGTGTCCGTCTCGGGTGTTAAATGCAGTCTTCCAGGTCGATAGGACAGACATACGCCGGGTGTGGGGGCAGCTTCTCCGCCTCTTTCTTGCTGAAGACATCCGAAAATGCAGAAAAATGACCGGGCAATCCGACCAAGGACCGAGGCAGAGGAGGCTGAGCCAAACAAATCTGTACCAGGCACCGGTCGAGACACTCGGGGCCCCACTGGAGAACTTCTCCAGAGTTCCAGTCCAGGACTGGGGCATGTAGTCGGATTCAGGGCAGGCCCAGCAGAACAGGATTGATGGCTTTAGCCAGGACAAAGAACGAGAGGAGCTCAGAGTGGAGGGCTCCCACTTTAAGCCTCAGTGGTTTGGTCACAGCTATAATTGGGTCTGGCAGAGGTAGTCCATTTACAGATGCAACCATCAATGTCCTCTCCAGCGGGGTAGTGGACAATTGGAGAAGATCCACCAAGTCTCTATGAACAAAATTAGCAGCGGATCCAGAGTCCAGATACGCAGAAACCCCATGCATGTTCTCGTCTGACACTATGGTCACGGGAATGGATAATTTAGACGAGAGTCCTTCATTACCCAAGGTTGTCTCTCCCACCAACCCTAGGCTCTGGGGCTTTTGGGGACACAGACGCACAAGATGGCCTCCGAGGCCGCAATATAGACAGAGTCCCGAGGTGCGTCTGCATTGTCTCTCCTAGGTAGCCAGCTTAAACTGGTCCATCCTCACAGACTCTTTAGGAGGATCAGCATCAGAGGACAGCAGGGGTTGCTGCAAAGTAGGAAACGGACTAGGGAGTCCTCTCTCCCGACGAGCTTCTTGGAGCCATTCTCGGATCCTTATATCAATCCGGGCGGCCAGACGGATGAGGTCATCCAGGGTAGATGGTAGATCCCGGGCGGCAAGCTCATCCTTAATCTCAAAAGACAGTCCCTGCCAGAATGTAGCCACCAGGGCCTCATTGTTCCACAACAGTTCTCCCGTCAGGGTCCGGAAGTGGATGGTATACCCGCCCACAGAGGTGTCTCCCTGGCGTAGGTCCAGCAAGGAGGCGGCTGCAGACAAGACTCGTCCAGGCTCCTCAAACACCATGCGAAATGTCTGTAGGAACCCCTGGAAGTCACGGATCTCTGGTCCTTGTCTCTCCCAGATAGGGTTCGCCCATGCAAGGGCCCTGCCAGTGAGGAGAGAGACGATTAAAGTGACGCTTGCGCCATCAGACGAAAATGCCCTTGCATACAGGCTAAAGTGGATCTGGCACTGGTTCAAAAATCCAAGGCAGGTCCTTGTGTCTCCATCATAGCGGTCAGGAAGTGGCAAGGAAAATCGGGGATCAGCACTGACAGGATCTGTAGTCAGAGGATCAGTACTGCCAGGAGGTGTAGTAGGAGGATCGGCAGCTTGCACCTCCACCCGACGTGCAATAATGTTCAAGGTCTGGAGGAGTTGGTCCTGTTGAGACCGGAGGTCTAGCATATCCGCCCGCATCTCTTGTGATGTCATCATAGTCTTGGATTGACCAGCAGGGTCCAAGGCCCGAGCCTACTGTCACGTTGGGTACGAGGACCCACTGGGCCGTACCGCCTTGACGGTATGGCAGCTGTCCAAAAGGACACAGGTCACAGTCTATAGTTCGTATAGTATACCTGTGGTAGCTCAGACAGTAGCAAGACAGGCTCGGCTAGGACTAGGCAGCAGGCAGGCGCCAGGCATGGTGTAGCAGGACAGGCATGGTATACAGCACAGCACGACTTCAGCTCAACACGGTACTTGACCAGGATAGCACGGGATACAGGTTACAGGTTGCAGGAACGGGAAACACTGGGAACTGGAAAAAACTTAGGAGACCATTTGCTTAGACAGACTAGGGTACGACAACAAGCATCAGGCAAGGCAGGAAGGGGCTGGGCTCCTCTTATAGTCCAGGGCTCATGGGCTAATTTCAGGTGCACCCTGCGGGACCCGGCAGGGAGAAGCGGAAGTGAGCGCTGGCGTCTCCTGAGGAGTAGATGGGGGCCAATACTCACAGTTCCATGGCTGCGGGCATCAGGAGGTGAGTGAGCCTGACAGCCCGCGGCCATGGACATGACAACGGCATTGTGTATGTCCTGCAAAAGGACCTGCAGACATAAGGACACATGACCTTATGTCTGCAGTTCTTGTGACTGTTTAGAGACCTGCTGGTCACATGACCTCAGGTTGTAGAACAGCAGCAAGACTCCATAGAAGAAGACTGTGAGCTGCTATGCAAGTATAAGGGGATGGATTTGTTTAAGGGGTCTGTATTTAGGGGTCTGTTCTGGGGTCTGTATTTATGGGTTCTGGATTTAGGGGGTCTGGTCTGGGGTATGTATATTTTTGGGGTCTGTTCTGGGATCTGTATTTAGGGGGTCTGGTCTGGGGTTTGTATTAGTTTAAGGGTCTGTATTTAGAGGGTCTGGAGGTCTGTATTAGTTTAAGGGGTCTGGGGTCTGTATTTAGGGGGTCTGGTCTGCCGTCTATTTAGGGGATCTATTCTGGGGTCTGTATTTAGGGGTCTGGTCTGGGGTTTGTATTAGTTTAAGGAGTCTGTGGTCTGTATTTAGGGGGTCTGGTCTGCCATCTGTATATTTAGGGGTTCTGGTCTGGGGTTTATATTAGTTAAGGGGTCTGGGGTCTCTAATTAGGGGATCTGTTTTGGGAGTCTGTATATTTAGCGGGTCTGGTCTGGGGGTTTGTATTAGTTTAAAGGGTCTGTAGGAGGACTGTATGTTTAGGAGGTTTGGGGGTCTGTATTTAGGGGTCTGGTCTGGAGTCTGTATTAGTTTATGGGGTCTAGGGTCTGTATTTTGGGGGCCTTATCTTGGGTCTGTAATAGTTTAGGGGTCTTTATTTAGGGGTCTGTATTTAGGGGTCTGGGGTGTGTATTAATTTAGGGGGTCTGGGCTGGGGTCTGTATTAGTTTAGTGAGTCAGGTCTGGGGTCATTATTAGTTGAGAGGCTCAGGTCTGGGGTATGTATTTAGGGGTCTGGTCCGAGGTCTGTATATAAGGGGCTTGTTCTGGGGTCTGTATTTATTTAAGGTGCTTGTTCTGGGGTCTGTATTTGGGGCGCTTGTTCTGGAGTCTGCATTTGTTTAGGGGGGGGTCTGGTCTGGGGACTGCAATTGTTTACAAGGTCTGGGGTCTGTATGTATTCTAGGATCTGGTCTGTGGTCCGAATTTATTAGTCTGAGTAAAAGGGGTTTTCTGGGCACATGGATAGGTCATCAGTAAGAAAAAAACAGTCCCGGACAACCCCTTTAATGTATGGGCCTGGGCCTTGGTGTCTGAATTTGTGTTTCCATAAATACTGGAAATGGCTGCAGAAGCGAGGAGCAAAGATGTCTCATCGGGAGAAGTCACCATAACTGTCTGTGTCAGATGCAGAAGAAAAGAGAATGACTCCCATCAGAGAAGACATCACTTGTGAGTCACTGGATCTATAGAGGATCTGTCCCCTCTCCTGACATGTCTAATGTAGGAAATCCTTGTATTCCACATAAAGTCTATGTGTACATAGGACTAGTAGACAAATGCGTGTTACCATTCCCATTGTCAAGAGGATGTGTCCCTACACAATGTGATACTGTCAGCGATAGTTAGAGACTGTCAGCATGTAGGCACACAGCCCTTTGACAAGAGGAATCATAACACCCATTTGTCAATGCTCTCACAGAAAGGTGGTGTTCACTATAGACACGGCAGAGCGGCGGTGGGGAAGGGGGGCCCAAGTTTGTGTAACAGCCCAAGGCCTATGGTCTACTTAAACCGCCACTGTTTGGGTCGGCAAAGGGGTTTCCTGAGAGGGCTGAGTTGGAAGTAATAAACTTACAATATTTCCCAATCCAATGTTATAGCATTAGTAACATAATGTATACCACACACCCCAGACCGGACCCTCAATAATTTATACTGCCACTAGCCACTCAGCATTTTATATGAATGTCATATTCTCCTGTTATATATATCTGCATCACATAAAATATATGCTATCCTAAACCTACAAAGGCTATTCCTTTTAACCAACTTCTCTTTATATGGCTTTATATGGAGTCAGCTGAGCACGGAATTACCCCACCAATACCACTTACAGTAGATCTCTATTTCTTGTTTGCTGCTCTGACCTCTGATTAATCCAGGACGATTAAGCGAGACACTGACCAGCCATGTTCAGCTTCTGGACGGTGCTGTACCCTAGATAAAGCAGTAATGACTGGCCACAAGCATGCAAAATTCAACCTTTTCACCACCATAGACCATGGCATTGTTTTTTTAATTAACCTCTTTACTACCCTAGACTACCAGGGATGTTACTGTTAACCTTTATTAAACTGCGCCACCAGGAACTTTACCATTGTATTTTTTTTCCAGGTCCTATGCAGACCTATGTGTGTCCATGGTAAAAGACAACAAACAGTGTTGTGTGAGTCCAATCAAATTCTTTTCCATCTGACTTCTACTTTCTAACCTTACAAATGTAAAGTAGCAGAAAGTAAGGGACAAATGGAATTGATCATGACTGCAGAATCACACTTCACTTGGTTTGTTTGTAGTCTGTTACCATAGAGACACATAGGTCTGCATAGGTGCTATAGAAACAAAGCCATAGGATTTTTTTTTAATATGGCCTCATGCACATGACCGTAGTGGTGTGCACGGCCGTGATTTTCAGCTCGGAAGGCCGCGGAGCGTCACCCTTGGCCGTCCGAGCCAAAAATGAAGGCCATGCACACCACTACGGTCGTGTGCATGAGGCTTAAGACTTACTGCAAAGTTGCTTCATTTTTCATGTAATATCTCAACACTCGTCTGCCTTGAAAAGTTCTAAGAAATGTGGGCAGGGTTTATTGGGAGTGGGGGAGGTCTCCACCTTTGCAACAGATTTATTTATACTAAAGCCAAAAAAATTGTTAAAAATGTCAGTCCAAAATGTGACTTTTAATAAATTTGGTGCCATTCACTCCAACAAACGTTTTTTTTAGACTGGCGTATGATACCCCAGTCTTCATAGATCTGCCCCTTTGTCTTGTCCTCAACTGTCAAGTTGTTAGACATTTCACTCAGCTTTTTTATATTTGCTATTTAGAAAGCTGGTTGACAACCAACTTTAGGGTATATTCACACGGCCTATTTTCAAACGTAATTCGGGCGTTTTACGGCTCCATTACGTCGGCAAACATCTGCCCATTGCTTGCAATGGGTTTTATGATGTTCTGTTCAGACGAGGTGTAATTTTACGCGTCGCTGCCATGTCACTTCTTGGGACGTTTATGGAGCCGTTTTTCATTCACTCCATTGAAAAACAGCTCCAATAACGTCCGTAAAAGACGCCGCGAAAAATGCGAGTACTTGCAAAAACTTCTTAAATTCAGGAGCTGTTTTTGCCTGAAAACAGCTCCGTAATTTCAGACGTATTTTGCTACTGCGTGTGAACATACCCTTACAGTATTATTCCCGCAGTAGTGAATATAATGTTTTCAGGATTTGTCACGGCAGGCAGTGAATGGTCACTCACTGTAAGATGAGACGGAGGTCAAAGCAGACAGAGTTTGTTTGGATTGGAAGAGGGGCAGAAGGTCAGGGCAGGTGGCAGACAAGACATGGTCAAAGTTCAGGCAGAATCAGTAACAATAAAACCAATAAGGTAATACAGCAGAACTAAGAACCTTATTGCTCAGACCCAGAGAAAAGAGGGGGTGGGGTAACCGTACACTGTCCTGTGTTTGCCATCCCTTTCTGCAGTTACTGTGATTTTTATAATGGAAGATTTGTATTGATTACCATACATACACAGAGTGCCTCATAACATACTGCCACAAGCTGTGCCCCCCAGGGCCATAGACTGTGTCCCATGAAAATTAAGCACCAAACTGCTCCCCTACAAAGTGCCACACCCTGTTCCCACTCCGGGGAGTGCCACATGCTGCACCCCCCTAAAGAGTGTCACGGGTCGTGCCCCTGAAGTTAGTGCCACACGCTATGACCTCTGTAGAGTGCCACACAGAGCCCCTTGTAGACTGTGCCACACAGTTCCCCTCCTGTTCTGCAGCAGAGGAGGGACATTCCTTTTCACTTCCTACTGGCTGTCAGCAGGGGTGCGCACAGCTGGTGTCCACGATCCGGATTCGGTCTGTGGTCTGCCAGTATATTATCCCTGCCCTAGATTCTAGGTATTAACCCCCTTTTTTACACTACACTACTAGGGAGTAAAATGTTAACCACTCTTATACCCTAGACAACTAGGTATTAATCCCCTATACTAACCCTGACTATTATGGAATAAAATATTTAAGGTAACCTGTCACGTCTTTCATGCAGTCCAATCCGTGGACATCATTTTTGAGGAGCTGAGCAGATTGATATATAGGTATGTGGGAAAAGGCTCTGGATAACCTGTATTTTATTAATATAAATTCTTGCTCACTCTGGGCTTGGGTCCTTCAGATAGGACAGCATGTTCAACATTTTCTCTCTTAAACCCTAGATTACTAGGTATCCCTTAGTAACCCCTATTTCACCCTAGACCACTAGGGAATAAATATTAAACCCCTTTAGTCGACTGTGCTATTAATTTGATCAAAAACAACGGAACCCTGTCACAACGGTGACAAACGGAAAGTTTCCGTCACCATTGAGCTCAATGGTTTCCGTTTTCCTTTCTGTAGAGGGGTTCCCCTCACGGACAGCTCCGACGGAACCCCTCAACGGAAAGCAACACTGATGTGAACAGGTCCTTAATGCTTTATTTTTAATGGAAAAAAAAATCCTATCTGTCACATAAAGGTGGAAATTCAATTTGCGGCCGATTCTATCGAATATATATTTCATAAACCGATTTGGCATGAGTCAAATTTGGTCCAAATTTCCCAAACGTTTCGCATTTGCTAAAATTAAAAAATGTTGGGGTTTGTGGTGCATAAATTGTCATAATGGCGGCTACCAGCAGGCTGCAGCGATCACATGGGACAACACAACATCATCTCATGAGGCCGGCAGGGAAACATTGATACGGAAGACGAGGGTAGGGGGTGAGTATGATATTTTTTTTTTTAATCTCCTTTTCTCCCCTCTATTTTCCCCTAATCTGCAAAATGGTGGCCGGCGCTCGCTGACAGCCGACATTTTGACAATTCATGCGCCGCAGACCCCAAACATTTCGGCGAATACAAAGCTTTTGGGAAATTCGGATTGAATTTGACTCTTGCCTAACCGGTTCGCTCATCTCTAGTGGACATTAGTGTGAACAGCAGATTAAAACAACTGCCATTGTAGCGTTGTCTGCTATTAGGAAATATATGGAGTTCAGGGGTGTTTACAGCTTTTGGGGAGTTTAACCTATTGCTGTTGTTACTGTTCTGGTGAGTTGTTTTTTTAAAGATATGTGCATGTGGACTGACAGGTACCATAATGTCTAACCGTATCTATGATTGCTGAGGGAGGTGGGGTGAGAAAAGAAGACGATCTATAGCTGGTTTTCTGTTGTGTGGCCACTATCTTGTGGGCGGGCTGGGTAGGAAGGAGAGTACGTTTTTTAAGATGCCCTTATGTTTTCCCTCCAACAACCAGGTCTTTTAATCACAATCATGAACTTTAAAGTGCTGATGTCTACTTTCAGAGAATATATGCATTTGGGGATTTAGAATATGGGGACTGTTTTTATTTTTATAATTAATAACACTTAATTATTTGTATTATGGGTGGTAATGGGTCCATATTTCTCAAGCGCCGGGACAAATCTCAGTCTGCCCCTGATATATTTGGACATATTTAATTATGTAATGACGCAAGTTTCCTACACTATTGCTTTGAAGACAAAGGCATTTGGGCTGGATACCACATTTATCATTCCCGACTTGGCTAGTGTAGCAAAAAATGTCACTTTTTTCTTTTTTTTCTCATTTTGGCATTCTGGGTATTTTTTTCTTACAGCTTATATATTTGCTGTAACATTTTATACACGAGCAAAGGACAACAGAACCTGATCAACCTTCCTTTTCTCAGAAATATCCAATTTGATTTGAGATTTTATAAAAACCTATGTATCCTGGCGAGTGGCTTTCTACGAGCAGTGGGCATTTTCTGGAGAGAAAGGATCGCCTGGCACTTTTACATTTCTTTCCCTTTAGTTCACAGCTTTGTGTAAGAGCCAGCAGGGAAATCACATCAGAAGACATCGATGTCTGAGCTGTCAAGAGTCTGAAAGGAAGCAGACTTACTGCAAAATAAGTGAGAGCAATAAGACAGCAGTATGCCAGAAGTGAAGGAGAAAATCAAGTAACAAAATACTTCTAATAATCTCTGTAATTTAGAAGATTCGCTGTAAACAGATTTAATATTCAGGGAAATGCCTCAGAGGGGCACACATCTACCAAATGTGCAGCTAAACCTTGTCAGAAACTTTAAATGGACACTAACTTTTCAACAAACTGTGCATAAATGAACTGTATAAGCGACTATAATAAACTTTATAATATGTCTTAGAGAAAAATGCCTCTTTCTTCACTTATCAGGCCCCCTCCCCTACTCACCCTAAATTTACTGCATTTTCTGTCTCCTAAAGAAGAGACGGACTATCAGCTCACTGAGGGATCAGAAGTCTATGGAGAGGGGAGAGAGAGAAGGAAAGCGGGAGCAAGTGAGAGAGAGGCAGAGACGCTGCTGCAGCGTCTAGTAAGCGTTATATATCACCACAGTGCTGGATTCACAGCTACACTGCTCGTTACTGCTGTATTATGTCCTCTATGCTGCTGCTGCTTCTATGAAGTGTTATTTCTCACCCAAGGGCTGTATTCACAGCTACACTGCTCATTACTGCTGTATAATGTCATCCATGCTGCTGCAACTTATATATAGATAGCGATAGGAGATCAGAATTATTTTCTTTTATGTGTGCAGTGTATAGAAGACATGATAGCAGTTATGCTCCACCCACTAGCTCAAGAAAACTGAGGATTAGAGATAGAGCCTGCAAAGGGGAAAACTTCTAAAAAATGCAGGATACAAGTCATATAATGGCCAGAAATAGTGTTATTCCTCATGTAGACACATATGACTGCTTATTCTGAAAAGTCACCAGAAAGGATATGTACACTTTAAAGAAGTTTTATAAGATTATATATAATTCAGAAAGAGTTTCACTTTTGTAGTTGTTTCTGGTATTGCAGCTCACCACCATTCATTCAAATGAGATGCAATACCAGACACAGCCTATGAACATGAGTGGCACTGTTTCTAGAAAAAAAAAATTGACTTCTTTTCTAATCTCATATACTCCTTTAAGGAATATGATATTCTGAAATGTTGTGGAAAGTTTGAGGACATTCAGCCAAACTCTAAGTGATGGTTTTCTTTATGATCTTCTGTTCAGTTTTAAGTTCATGTGAGAAGATCAAATTGGTGAGGTCTTTGATTTTGGGCCATGAGTATAATATGTACGCATGTCTGCCGGGATTTTTGTCTATAATACGGGTGCAGAAATGCTCCCGTATTACGCTTGTGTGAAACTGTGGAGCTAGTGACATCCGTTGTAGGACTGATCCGGCAGAGCATTGAGGTTCTTTTAAAAACAGAAGCCACAACGTAGGTGTGAACACAACTTTAAGCCCCATTCACACTACAGCCATACAGCCTTTGTGTGCTGCCATACAGGCTCCATAGAGTGCAGTATGTACGGAGATATTCTCCCCTAGAAGCAATTCTTTCTTATACTACTGCTTCTGTTGGATTTGTACTGAATCTCTGTATGGCGTTGCATAAGATCGGAGAGATACAGAGGTTCAGTAGAAGACCCATGCATTATAATGGGAGCATTATTACGTCTCTGTACAAAACTGAGCTGTAATATGGGCGTATGCATGAGCCCGAAATATGTTTTTTCTATTTCTAGCTTTTCTATTCTGCAAATATTTCTCCGTTTTTATCACTCGTAGATATTACTCGCTGCAGCAATGTATTGCTGAACATAGTCATACGCCCCGGGATAAGCTACGTGACTCTTTATAAGTTATTTAACTTTGTTAGTTAACACTGTGTCAGCTGCTGCACACACCATCGGCTCCTCTGTGTGGATAAAGCAAGTGTCATGGGGTGAATCTGCTCATCCCCAGTGGGTGCCATGGTCCTGTAGCCATGAATGAAACATTTATGAGTGCACCCAGATATCAGCACTTAACTTCATAACTGCTTTTTACCAAAAACAGCGCCACACCACTCCGTGTGGTGCGTCTGGTGTTGCAGCTTACCTCCATTGAAGTAAATCGGGCTGAGCTGCAATACCACATATACCCTGTGGACAGGTGTGGACGCTGTTTTTGCAAGAAAGCTGCTATATTTTTCTAGTCCTGCGCACCTCCTTTCATTGGGAATAGGAAATAAGTATCTGTCACTCATTTGTAGACATCAATATTTATATTACAATATTTGTATATTTGCGACAAAACCTGCAAGTATAAAATGTTGCCATGCCAGTTTTGTGTGAAAATAATGTGGTTGCTAAAAACAACTAGCTGTCGTCTTCACCTATGGGTGACAAAAATGTAAATGATGAAAAATAGTGGTTGTGGTCTCCATAATGTAACGTGTGAGTTGAGTGGTGATCAACACTACTGTAGTGTGCTACGAATGTGTTGATTGATGTCACCTCAGAGCCAGTTGCATCGGCCAGCAGTGGTCGGCCATTGGATTTTGAGCATCGTCCCAGTGGGAATGTAGCCCCAGGTGACACACCTGAGTTCCTGGATTTTGGAAGAGCCATTGAGGTGTGTGCGCTGGTAGATGTGGCTTTGGTCACCAATGAACCAGATATATCAGAAAAATTTTCCATAGACGTTGGGGTTATCAATGCTAACGAGAAGTAAAAAAAACTACCAAACATAATCATTGGGGTAAAAATGTGTATAGGACAATAGGGGTGACTGCAGAACCTGTAGAAATGTTGCCCCCTGTAGGTCATTCTAGGTTTATAGATACTGAGTCCCAGGTAGCACGCACTCGTTCCAAGGAGGCGAGGGAAGTCATTGATGTGGATACTGATATAGTGTATACATCAGCCACTGATGTAATATAAAATTTCCTTGGCCGGCCAGTCTGAGCCTATAAATGCTGAGACACGTGACTTTCTTAAATTCCAAGAGTGCAGCTGCTGAAAGTAATTTTGTAACTGTTAATACGTATATGTATACCAAATCCAATGAGGTTATATGTAATGATGCACCGGTTCCAGGACTCATACAGATTATTGTGAGTAAAGTGACGATATGTGCTAACAATTATCAGCGCACAAGGGGTTAAGGGGTTTTTACACTGGGCGATTATCGGGCAGACAAGCATTCATAGAACACTTGTTGCAGATAATGGTCCTGTGTAAACAGGGCAGCGTGTGGTTTTGTTCAGACAGCACCAGTTTCTTCAGGTGCTCGAGATAGGGTCCCAACCCAGTTACAGGTCAGAAGAATTGTATTCGGCACACCTTTGTAGTATTCAACATAGAGCCCTATAGAGCGGTAAGCCGTCATATTCGATTATAGCAGCGCCCTAAGTAACACTGAATCAGTCCCCAGTACGGCTCAGTGCCCGACGAAGGTCTCACGACCGAAACGTTGCACTTGTAGCCACTGGCATATACCTAAAGAAATAAAATCTAAACAGGGCAGCGATCATCAGCTGATCGTTTAGTTTTAAAAAAGTTAAATATTATCTTTGTTGGCAGCACATCTCCATGATTTAAGCGAGACGGTACCACAATGCAGGAACTTTGACCCTGGTGGTTGGATCAAAGTGATCGGACCTACGGCCTTGATAGGGGGGAAGGATAGGTAGAAGTGCAGCTCAGTAGCATATAGCATAGCATAGCGTAGCTAGCGGTTGGGCGGTGGCCCCCGGGCCCACTGAGATGGTGGGGCCCACCACGACAACCCCTGCCATGGCCACAAGAACACACTGCGGCCTGCTGCCTTTCTGAGGGGACAGCGGCGCAACTGAAACCAGCCGCCGCCTCCTCCTTCTGCACTATTTGTACCTCCGTCTATACGACGCAGATACAATTACACGCATAAGCGCTGAATGCCGTGCACGTTCCGTGCCCGATCATTCAGTGCCTAACAGTGACGCTGATTGGCAGGGCAGAATAATTTGCCCCACCAATCAGCGCCTTTCAACGACGCTAGCGCTTTCATTGTTGAAAGGCACTGATTGGCGGGGCAAGTCATCATGCTGCTTCCGTTGTTGAAAGACGCTGATTGATGGAGCAAGTCATTCTGCTCGCCAATCATGCCGCTTTCATTGTGGAAAGGCGCTGATTGGCAGGGCAAGTCATTCTGCCCTGCCAATCAGTCGCCCTTCAACGGCGTGAGCTGCTCGATGACGTCGTTCAGCCCCAGCAGACCTGCTCAGAATAGAGCAGACCTGAATTGACACAGGACGGGATCAATGTGAGTATGTAAAGGTTTTTTTTTCACTTAAAAGTGTGAGTGGCATTATCTACAGGGGGGCTGTATGTGGGGCACGATATACAGGGGGGCTATATGTGGGACACTATATAAAGGGGGTGCTATATATGGGGCACTATCTATAGGGGGCTATATGTAGAGCGCTATCTACAGGGAGGGCTATATGTAGAGCTCTATCTACAGGGGGCTATATGTGGGGCACTATCTACAGGGGGCTCTATAGGGGCACTATCTACAGTGAGCACTGTGTGTGTGTGTGTGTGTGTGTGTGTGTGTGTGTGTGTGTGTGTGTGTAGGGCACAGTGTATGGTGCTATTATAATCGGGGACACAGTGTATTGTGCTATCATAATTAGAGGTGCATTGTATGGCGCTATTATATTTAGGGGCGTAGTGTGTGGCACCATGAGAATTTTATCTTCGTTTATAGGTGCATAAATGTTTGAAAAGTGAGAAGCTGAAGACATCTGAGCGGCAAACTGCAGAAATGGGCTGAGGCCGGGTGAAGTCCTCATCGAGGTCTGGATTGGATGGAGAAGAAAAGAGAAAAAGAACAACTAGAATATAAAAAGACATCACTGGTGAGTCACTTAATGTAAATGTTTATTCTGCCTCTAATCAGTACTGTAGTCACTGCATGATCTGCAGCAAGATGATAAGTGGTATGATTTTTTTTTTGTGTGTGAAACAGCAACTCCCAGCATATCTTTACCATTGTTCTGGTCATGCTGGGAGCAGTAGTTTTACTCCGTACAAACCTATACGGCAGGGGTAGCCTGGCTGGTATATACAGGGATGATGGGGTTTATATACAGGGATTATGGTTGTTATATATAGGGATTATTGTAGTTATATACAGGGATGATGGGTAGTCCAGCCATCATCCCTGCATTAACCCCCATCATCCCTGTGTATGCCAGCCATCATCCCCTTATATAACCCTCATCATCCCAGTATATAACCCCATCATCCCTGTTTACAACCCCCATCAACTCCCATCTTACCTGTAACTACTAGCAACGCTGGTATATACAGAGATGATAGGGGTTATATACAGGGATGATGGCTGGAATATACAGGGATGATGGGTGTTATATACAGAGATGTTGGGGGTTATATATAGGGTGATGGCTGGTAGCATGACCAGAACAATGGTAAAGATATGCTGGGAGTTGCTGTTTCACACAAAAAAAAAAAATCATACCACTTATCATCTTGCTGCAGATCATGCAGTGACTACAGTACTGATTAGAGGCAGAATAAACATTTACATTAAGTGACTCACCAGTGATGTATTTTTATATTCTAGTTGTTCTTTTTCTCTTTTCTTCTCCATCCAATCCAGACCTCGATGAGGACTTCTCCCGGCCTCAGCGCATTTCTGCAGTTTGCCGCTCAGATGTCTTCAGCTTCTCACTTTTCAAACATTTATGCACCTATAAACGAAGATAAAATTCTCATGGTGACACACACTACGCCCCTAAATATAATAGCGCCATACACTGAACCTCTAATTATGATAGCACAATACACTGTGTCCCGATTATAATAGCACCATACACTGTGTCCCACACACACACACACACACACACACACACACAAACACACACACACACACACACACACACACACACACACACACACACACACAGTGTAGATAGTGCCCCTATAGAGCCCCCTGTAGATAGTGCCCCACATATAGCCCCCTGTAGATAGAGTTCTACATATAGCCCTCCCTGTAGATAGCGCTCTACATATAGCCCCCTATAGACCCTCTTCAGTTGTAAACATGCGTTAGGGGGGCACTGGGTTGGGGCCCACCCAAATATGCCCCCCCCCCATGCTAAACCTCTAGCTATGCCTCTGGTGCAGCTAGTAAGAGAACCTGGAAAGTACTGGGTTGCTAGTATGGAAAAAGATAAGAAGGTTCCTCTCCATCTTTTAGGGCAGTCCAGGGTTTGGGCTGTCTGGTGCCTGTTGAGAAGGCTCCAAAACAAAAGTGTAAACTACTCACACAGGGCTCCCAGCCTTGGGAAGACGGGCAATACAAGGCTGGACTGTACATTTCACCTATAGCATACCCATTCCAGTGGCTTTATTTAGGGTGTAGGCCCCAGGTCTTCATCGAGTGTTGGTTGTCAAGTAGTAAATTTTCTGGCTACTCCATACAGAAACCATTGAGGGGATGGAGTAAGTGGTTGCCTATAGCAGCGGACAGTCTCGTAACCATCAAGCAGGGACAAAACCGTAAAAACAGATACAGAGCCAGAGGGAAAACAGAGTCATAGTTGCAAGACTAGTGGAGGACAAGCACGCGAATAGTTAGAAATCCATATGATGTACGGGGGGCACAAACTTCTAAGTAGTGAGGAAACTTGTCATGGTTGATAAATGTAGAGGTAGAAATCCCATTGAGGTACAGAGGGGTCAAACAGGCAGCGGTTAGTTAAAATTTGGGGTGAATATAGGTAATAGGTACAGGTGGGGCTCTATTTACATCTAATTTTTTGCCTTTCCATCGGAGGTGTATGTCAGGAGGATTGACATATATCTGCAATGGAAGGCCGCAGTGGCATAATTCGCCAATAGGCTCCCATTGTTTAGAAAAAGTATCCTGCGCGGTAAAAAAAAGGTATACCGATTGATACTGGCCCATCATCTGCCAGAAGGACACTCATTTGAAGGAGCATTTATTTAATTTAACGAAAACATTATTTGTATTACTATCATACCAGGGAAGTGCAATATGAGTATTTGCTATATACACACACCGCTATTATACCTACCATTCCCTTCATGAGTGATTTGTGCAAAAGGAGCCATAACTAGCATATTGTGCACGCTTTTGAATGGCATGCGTAACTATAGGGCGAGCAGAGGTAGCAGTCTCATCATGGCCCTGGTACATCAAGTTGCTCAAAAGCTCCTCTTCCACATAAGAAAACACCAGTTGTCACGCTGGGTTCGTGGACCCACTGGGCCGTAGTACCTTGACGGTATGGCAGCTGGCCAACAGGGCGCAGGTCACAGTCTATAGTTCGTATAGTGTACCTGTGGCAGCTCGGACAGTAGCAATGCAGGCTCAGCTGGGACTAGGCAGCAGGTAGATGTCAGGTGTGGAGTAGCAGGACAGGCTTGGAATACAGCACAGCATGACTACAGCTCAGCACGGCACTTGACCAGGATAACACGGGATATAGGATACAGGTACGGGGAACACTAGGAGACCATTTTCATAGACAAACTTTGGGTATGACAACAGCGCTCAGGCATGGGAGGAAGGGGCTGGGCCCATCTTATAGCACAGGGTGCTTTGGGAGCAATCAGCTCAATCTCCCACCTATGTGCGCTTTGGCTTCTTAAGTCTGGACTGAGCTCGCGAGCGCACCCTGGTGGTCACTGTGGAACAGGACGGCCATATGTGCAGACATCTCTGGAGAGAAGGGGCGTCGACTGGATGAAAGAAGTTTGTGGTCAGCGACCACGGACGTTACAGTATCCCCCCTCTTACGCCCCCTCCTCTTGGGACGAGAACGAGAGAGAAACCTCTTAATGAGGGTAGGAGCATTGAGATTCTCTTCTGGCTCCCAGGACCTCTCTTCTGGACCAAGCCCCTTCCAATCTACTAAATAAAAGGTTCTTCCTCTTACTTTTTTTAATGTCCAAGATCTCCTTAACCTCAAAGGTGTCTGAAGGACCGCTGGAGGCAACCGCAAGGCTAGGAGTCTTGGTATAGCAGTTTAGAACCACCGGCTTCAGGAGGGAGACATGGAAGGAGTTGGGGATCTTGAGGGTAGGAGGCAGCTGAAGCTTGTAGGCGACAGGGTTGATCTGCTGTAGAATCTCGAAGGGTCTGAGCAAATTTGTATGATGGCATCCATAGTCGGATATTCCTAGAGGACAGCCAGACCTTCGTGCCAGGGAGAAATTGAGGAGGTTCTCTTCTCCTTGTGTCAGCCCTCCGTTTCATGCGGTCGACTGCCAGTAGGATGGAGGATCGAGTCTGCTGCCAGATCTGCAGCAAGTCTCTAAAAACAGAGTCAGCCACTGCTATCTCGGATGTATCGGGCACCGGGAGAGAAATTTGTGGGTGTTGGCCGTAGACAATGAAGAACGGTGTATTCCTTGTGGACTCGCTGGTGTGATTCTTATATGAGAACTCAGCCTACGGAAGCAGCTGCACCCAGTCATCATGCTCCTTGGAGATGAAGTGTCGTAGGTAGTTCTCCAAGATCTCATTAATCCTCTCAACCTGACCATTGGACTGAGGATGGTAGGCTGAGGAAAAGTCCAACTTCACACCGAGGATTCAGCAGAGGGCTCTCCAGAACTTCGAGGTGAACTGAACCCCCCGATCAGACACAATATGCCGCAGCAAGCCGTGCAGGTGGAAGATGTGTTGGATGAAAAGGTTGGCCAGTTGAGGAGCAGACGGAAGTCCGGTCAGCGGAACGAAGTGGGTAATCTTCGAAAATCGGTCCATTACCACCCAGACAGTACTGCATCCCGCAGAGGGAGGCATGTCCATAACAAAGTCCATAGCTATATGCTGCCAGGGAGCATCGGGCACCTGCAATGGCTGAAGCAGAGCAGCAGGTCTGGAGTGAGCGACCTTGTTAGCTGCACACACTGAGCAGTCCATAATGTCTTTGGGCAGTGTGGGCCACTAGAAATGATGGGCAATCAGCTCTCGGGTTTAACAGGACCACGCGTGACCTGTCAGTCTAGAGCAGTGTCTCCAGCGGAGGATTCTCCTTCTGTCAGCCAGGCGCACAAAGGTCCTCCCTGGAGGAATGTCCCCAACTTGCAGGGGGTTGACAGAGACAATGCAAGACGGGTCAATAATATTCTGTGGAATCTCCATGGTATCCTCTGTCTTGAAAGACCTGGACAAGGCATCGGCCCTCACATTCTAGTCTGCTGGGCAATAATGGAGCTCAAACGGGAACCTGGTAAAGAACAGCGACCACCTGGCCTGATGAGGATTCAGCCATTGGGCCGTCTGGAGATAGGTGAGAGGCTCAGGCAGGCAATCTTGGTCTTGGATCGACCAGCGGGGTCCATGGCCTGAGCGTACTGTCACTTTGGATTTGTGGACCCACTGGGCCGTACCGGCTTGACGGTATGGCAGCTGGCCAACAGGGCGCAGGTCACAGTCTAAAGTTCATATAGTGTACCTGTGGCAGCTCGGACAGTAGCAATGCAGGCTCAGCTGGGACTAGGCAGCAGGTAGATGTCAGGTGTGGAGTAGCAGGACAGGCTTGGAATACAGCACAGCATGACTACAGCTCAGCACGGCACTTGACCAGGATAACACGGGATATAGGATACAGGTACGGGGAACACTAGGAGACCATTTTCATAGACAAACTTTGGGTATGACAACAGCGCTCAGGCATGGGAGGAAGGGGCTGGGCCCATCTTATAGCACAGGGTGCTTTGGGAGCAATCAGCTCAATCTCCCACCTATGTGCGCTTTGGCTTCTTAAGTCTGGACTGAGCTCGCGAGCGCACCCTGGTGGTCACTGTGGAACAGGACGGCCATATGTGCAGACATCTCTGGAGAGAAGGGGCGTCGACTGGATGAAAGAAGTTTGTGGTCAGCGACCACGGACGTTACAGTATCCCCCCTCTTACGCCCCCTCCTCTTGGGACGAGAACGAGAGAGAAACCTCTTAATGAGGGTAGGAGCATTGAGATTCTCTTCTGGCTCCCAGGACCTCTCTTCTGGACCAAGCCCCTTCCAATCTACTAAATAAAAGGTTCTTCCTCTTACTTTTTTTAATGTCCAAGATCTCCTTAACCTCAAAGGTGTCTGAAGGACCGCTGGAGGCAACCGCAAGGCTAGGAGTCTTGGTATAGCAGTTTAGAACCACCGGCTTCAGGAGGGAGACATGGAAGGAGTTGGGGATCTTGAGGGTAGGAGGCAGCTGAAGCTTGTAGGCGACAGGGTTGATCTGCTGTAGAATCTCGAAGGGTCTGAGCAAATTTGTATGATGGCATCCATAGTCGGATATTCCTAGAGGACAGCCAGACCTTCGTGCCAGGGAGAAATTGAGGAGGTTCTCTTCTCCTTGTGTCAGCCCTCCGTTTCATGCGGTCGACTGCCAGTAGGATGGAGGATCGAGTCTGCTGCCAGATCTGCAGCAAGTCTCTAAAAACAGAGTCAGCCACTGCTATCTCGGATGTATCGGGCACCGGGAGAGAAATTTGTGGGTGTTGGCCGTAGACAATGAAGAACGGTGTATTCCTTGTGGACTCGCTGGTGTGATTCTTATATGAGAACTCAGCCTACGGAAGCAGCTGCACCCAGTCATCATGCTCCTTGGAGATGAAGTGTCGTAGGTAGTTCTCCAAGATCTCATTAATCCTCTCAACCTGACCATTGGACTGAGGATGGTAGGCTGAGGAAAAGTCCAACTTCACACCGAGGATTCAGCAGAGGGCTCTCCAGAACTTCGAGGTGAACTGAACCCCCCGATCAGACACAATATGCCGCAGCAAGCCGTGCAGGTGGAAGATGTGTTGGATGAAAAGGTTGGCCAGTTGAGGAGCAGACGGAAGTCCGGTCAGCGGAACGAAGTGGGTAATCTTCGAAAATCGGTCCATTACCACCCAGACAGTACTGCATCCCGCAGAGGGAGGCATGTCCATAACAAAGTCCATAGCTATATGCTGCCAGGGAGCATCGGGCACCTGCAATGGCTGAAGCAGAGCAGCAGGTCTGGAGTGAGCGACCTTGTTAGCTGCACACACTGAGCAGTCCATAATGTCTTTGGGCAGTGTGGGCCACTAGAAATGATGGGCAATCAGCTCTCGGGTTTAACAGGACCACGCGTGACCTGTCAGTCTAGAGCAGTGTCTCCAGCGGAGGATTCTCCTTCTGTCAGCCAGGCGCACAAAGGTCCTCCCTGGAGGAATGTCCCCAACTTGCAGGGCCAGGAGATAGGGAGATAAAAAATGGAATATCCGAGGGCGCAGCTGTACTGGAAATGGCTTTTATTTGTACAACAACAACAACAATGTGTTTCAAGGCCGTACCGGCCTCTTCGTCAGGTTAGGTACAAGTGTTAGGTCTATTCATGATGACTGTGCATTTATAGCTGGCCTAGGAATCAGTACCGGGTTAAGTTACAGGTCAAAGGTCAAAGGTCAATTGTGTAAGCAAGGTACGGCAGTGAGGTATAAAAATAAAAATTATTCATTTAGAAACAAAACAGTTTTTCATTCATATTAAAGGTATAGACAAAGATACAAAACAAGGATCGTAGGTTCAAAAATATGAATAAGCATTTTTTTACAGAATGATAATAATATAAAAATAATAATATTAAATAAAACAATGATTAAAAAACATTAATGACAATATGTATAAAAGTATGTATAAAAAGATCATAGATGCATTTCAAGTGGAATGTCTCCGCAGTGTGTTTATTCGTTAGTTGTAGTATGAAGTTTTTTATTATTGTTTTGTATTTTCAATTTAAAACATCGTTTATTCCAAACTGTCAGTGGTGTGTATCATCGTCCTGGTGATATGACGCTCCTAGGTATGAGTCATATTAGCAAAGTGCGGTAATGAAGTGTGTAAGTTGTTCCCTATCAGAGAGCAGACCCGTTTTACATTAATATTCAAAATTAGTGCAAAAAGATAGAATAAGCATCTCATATATAATCATGGAAAAAGTGATTTAGAAACATGTAGAAATATATGTAGAAATATATACAAAAGCCTATTAGAGATGGAGCATCTTTGAAATGTGTATTTATTCAATGGGGGTGTTTATTTTTTGTTTATATGTACTTCAAATGTTTGGTGCTTATATTTTAGAGTATCGTTCTTTCAGAGCTGTCAGTGGTGTGTATCGTTGTCATGGTGATTTGACGCTCCTGGGTATGAGTCATTCATGCAGAGAGCGCTGCTGCCGACTCAGAGAAGGGAGCCGTGCGGTTCGAGGAAGATTGATCGGAACAAGAATACACAGCAGCCACGGGTGAGAGAATTGCCTGTATTATAGCGCACAAATGTTGGTATATTCGTTTGTATATATATATATAGGATGATTCCTATATATGTTGCTCTTAGGGTTGTGAAAACGGAGTTACATAATGGTCTCTGTTACTTCATTGAGACCTGTTGGTTTTAATGTCTTGAGTTTATACATCCAGAAGATTTCTCTTCTGCAAAGAATATTATAACGGTCTCTTTGGTTTTCCTTAATGTGATCGATCGGGGTGATGGTGAAGCAGTTAAAATCACTATCATGTGCTAGTGTGCAATGTCTGGATATACTGTGGAGTAAAAATTTCTTTTTGCAGTTGGATCTATGTTTGTTTAATCGACAATGTAAGGGTTGGATTGTTCTTCCCACGTATTGAACTCCACATTTACAGTTTATGAGATAAATCACGAATTTTGACTGACAGTTTAAGTTTTCATTGATGTTAAATACTTTTCCTGTTTGTTGAGACCGGAAAGTGTGTGTTTTATCAGTAATCGATTGACAGCACAGGCACCTAGTTGTTCCGCATTTAAAGCTGCCTATTTCAGATGATTGATTCTGTTGTTGTATTTTCCGTTTAGAATTGTCTTTTATTCCTGAGAGGTTCACTCTACTTGGGGCTAGGATGTTTTTAATAGTTCTCGCTCTTCTGAAAGTAGTTATAGCTTTTGCTGGTAGAATTTTCTGAAGAAAGGGATCAGTTTGGAGTACATGCCAGTGTTTGTTGAGAATGTCTCCTATTCTTTTGTATGATGTATTGTATTGTGTAATGAAGTTAAAACCAAAGTTCATAGTTGTTTTGCTATGTTCTTGTGTGGTTATTTGGTCACTAGTAGATGGTTGTGGAAGACAGTCCTCCTGGTTGAGAATTTCAGTTTTTTTATAGGCATCAGTTAAAAGTGTCTTTGGATAGCCTTTCTCCTTAAAGCGTTTGTATAATATTCGACTCTGTTTCTTGAAATCTGTTTTAAGTGTACAGTTTTTTCTTATTCTCTTGTATTGGCTATAAGGGATGTTCTTGAGCCATTTTGGGTGGTGTCCACTGTTAAAATTCAGGTAGCTATTAGTATCCACTTTTTTAAAATGGGTACGTGTGATGAAATTATTCCCTGATGCAATTATTGATAAATCTAGAAAATCTATCTCTTTTTCTTGTATGTTGGATGTGAATGTGATACCCCAATTATTATCGTTAAGGGAGTGACAAAAATTTTTTTTTTTTTTTTTTTTGGCACTTGTTTGGTCACCATTCCATATGATAAAGAGGTCGTCTATGTATCTTTTGTATAATAAAATGTGATCCATTGCCCAGGGGTGTTTCCAAATAAAATGATCTTCGAAAGCGCCCATAAAAATGTTGGCGTAGCTTGGTGCTACCCTAGTACCCATTGCCGTGCCCTTCACCTGGTGATATATAGTTTCGTCAAAGGAGAATACGTTGTTTTTAAGGATGAATTCCATACTTTTACAGAAAAAATGGATTTGAGGTGGTTGAAGGTCAATGTCCCTTTCCAGGGTGTTTCTAAGGTTTTTGAGACCTAGAGAGTGTTCAATGTTGCTGTACAGAGCACTTACATCTAGGGTGATGAGTAAATTGTTTTTAGAGGGTATCAGGCGGAGTTCACTAATAAGCTGAGTAGAGTCTTTTAGATAACTTGGTAAAGTTACTACATATTTTTGAAAGCACAGGTCTAGGTAGTGGGACAAGTGACAGGTGGGTGATTGCATTCCAGAAATAATTGGTCTGCCTGGGGGATTTTTGGGGTCTTTGTGGATTTTGGGTAGGTGATAGTAGAATGGTAGATTGATATTTTTAGGTGTGAGGTAGTTCTTTTCATTTTTGTTTAGGATTTTATCTGTGAATGCTTGGTCTATCAACACTTTTAGACGTTTAGTAATGTCTTCAATGGGGTTAAAGTCAAGGTTGTTATAATAATTAGTGTCAGATAGGATTTTTAGTGCTTCAGAATAATAGTCAAGTGTGTTCTGGATCACTGTCCCTCCACCTTTGTCAGCAGATCTTATTACAATTAAATTGTTTTCTTTGAGGTTTTTCAGGGCTCGTTTTTCATTCGAGGTGAGGTTATTTTTATACGGAAATTTGTGTTGTTCGAGATTTTCCAAATCTCTACAAACTAAGTGATGAAAGGTGTTGATGAAATTACCCTGGTTGGCTATGGGATAAAATTTCGATGGGGGTTTTAGATTAGTATGTTTAAAAATTACCGGTGTTTCATTCTGTGAATCCACCTCAATAACTGTGTCGACGTTATTTTTGGTGTTATCAGCTTTATGGGTTGTCAGTTGGAAGTGTCTTTGGAGAGTGAGCTTTCTAGTGAAACGGTGTAGGTCAATAAATAAATTAAAACCATTTGTTCCAGTGGTTGGACAGAAAGAGAGGCCTTTGTTAAGAAGAGATATTTCTGTTGTATTTAAAATGTGGTCAGAGAGGTTAAAAATGGACATATATGGTATCGGGGAAGTTAGTGGTATTCTCTTTTTCTTTTTGCCTCCCCGGGTTCCTCTATAACGTTTTTTCGTTTTTTTGGGCGGAAAAAATCGTTTATGGTCAATTGTAGGGGATTGGAGACTGGGGTAATTTCTAAAAAAGAGGAAGAAGCATTTCCTAATGAAGCAATATTTTCTACATCAGAGGAAGAGGCTGTTTCCTCTGGAATTGCGGTACATATAGCAGGGGTTAGAAATGGAACGGACATAGTGGAACCAACTTTTGTATTATCAATCGTGGTCATGGTACTTGGGGATAAAGGTAGATCCAGAACAAATGCTCGTTCATTGACAAGTGTACTATTATCGGATTCCATGTTGTTATCAGATTCCATATTAATAACTGTATTGGTGGATAAATCATTCGATGTGTTGTGTATTGTAAAAATGGATAGGTCTAGGGAGTCAATTGGTGAGGATATGGCTGCCTGTTCCCGATTTTCGAAAATCGGTCCATTACCACCCAGACAGTACTGCATCCCGCAGAGGGAGGCATGTCCATAACAAAGTCCATAGCTATATGCTGCCAGGGAGCATCGGGCACCTGCAATGGCTGAAGCAGAGCAGCAGGTCTGGAGTGAGCGACCTTGTTAGCTGCACACACTGAGCAGTCCATAATGTCTTTGGGCAGTGTGGGCCACTAGAAATGATGGGCAATCAGCTCTCGGGTTTAACAGGACCACGCGTGACCTGTCAGTCTAGAGCAGTGTCTCCAGCGGAGGATTCTCCTTCTGTCAGCCAGGCGCACAAAGGTCCTCCCTGGAGGAATGTCCCCAACTTGCAGGGGGTTGACAGAGACAATGCAAGACGGGTCAATAATATTCTGTGGAATCTCCATGGTATCCTCTGTCTTGAAAGACCTGGACAAGGCATCGGCCCTCACATTCTAGTCTGCTGGGCAATAATGGAGCTCAAACGGGAACCTGGTAAAGAACAGCGACCACCTGGCCTGATGAGGATTCAGCCATTGGGCCGTCTGGAGATAGGTGAGAGGCTCAGGCAGGCAATCTTGGTCTTGGATCGACCAGCGGGGTCCATGGCCTGAGCGTACTGTCACTTTGGATTTGTGGACCCACTGGGCCGTACCGGCTTGACGGTATGGCAGCTGGCCAACAGGGCGCAGGTCACAGTCTAAAGTTCATATAGTGTACCTGTGGCAACTTGGACAGTAGCAAGGCAGGCTCGGCTGGGACTAGGCAGCAGGTAGACGTCAGGCGAGGACTAGCAGGCAGTCGTGGAATACAGCACAGTACGATTACAGCTCAGCACGGCACTTGACCAGGATAGCACGGGATACAGGATACAGGTACGGGGAACACTGGGACCTGGAAAACACTAGGAGACCATTTGCATAGACAAACTTTGGGTATGACAACAACGCTCAGGCATGGGAGGAAGGGGCTGGGCCCTTCTTATAGCCCAGGGTGCTCTGGGAGCAATCAGCTCAATCTCCCACCTGCATGCGCTTTGGCTTCTTAAGTTTGGACTGAGCTCGTGACCGCACTCTGGTGGTCACTGTGGAACAGGACGGCCGTATGTGAAGACATCTCTGGAGAGAAGGGCGTTGACTGGATGGAAGGAATTTGTGGTTAGCGACCACGGACGTTACACCAGTATTATAAATGGCACATGGTGGGTGGTGGCCCTGATAGAGATTTTACACAAGAGCCCAGGAGCCTCTCCGCTTTATACAATGTTAACTGGATTTTTCAAGTCCATTTTTTTTACTTTTTGATCATGCAACCAGATTAGATCTTGTGTTATAGCTGTAAAGAGAATCTGTCTCTACTGCAGACTTTTTAACATGATCCAATTGCACCCACTAAACCTCTCTCCCCTTAAAGACATAAATATGGGGCCAAATTAAGTATGACAAATATACTAATGAGTATAGGTGGCGACTCTCCTTGCCTTAGTGATCACTCTTGGTCAGTCAGCAGCACCTACAGGAATAACAATGTGATCCCAAAAAGTAAGAAAAAGTGTTATCATAAAGTTGAAATCCTTATATTATGGTTGCGTCGCCGGTCGTTGCCTTCCACTCCACTGAGTACCTACCAGTCCTCGGCGTCTCCTCTGCCTAAGCCATTGCTGTGCCGTTCCTCCATACACCTGATGCACGGACTCTGGTGCTACTGCTCTTCATCTGGCCCCAAGACGATTCCAAGTGCGTGCGCCCTGACCCCTACATGCCAAATCCACTTGGCTTTCCTGGGTATAAAAGGTACCCCCTCTGCTTTGGTCTTGATCTATAGGATTTGTGGTCTAGCTTGCTAGTTCAAGCTGTTGTTACTGTTGTAGTTATCTGCTGTCTACACTGCTTTAACTTGACCTTTCTCTTACTGCCGCCTGCCATCACCTTTTTGCGAACCAAAAAGGGACATAGCCCTTAAAGAAAGTATAATAGTATACTAAATAATAAACAAAAGTACAAAAAATCTTTATTAAATATAATCAACAATAACATGTAGTAGAATAAAAAAGGGATACATCATACACGGCGTTCACTCATCCATCCGTCTTTGATCTCCATCGCTCCTCACCTTGTCGCAGGGTATGTGCTGGCCTCTAGTCTCTACATGATTGTTCCATTGTATCCAGTTATTTTTAGCCCTTCTTTGTGGCCAATTTGAGCCTGCATGTTTACTTAGGACGCCTTCAGCTTTACTTTGCTGATTGTTATATATTCTGCAGGCAGCAGTAGACTTTCTAGTCTATTTCTGTACATTGCTATACTTAGTAGGCAGCACTATATTGTATGTTTCATTACCCTATGCCCACGGTTTATATTTTCTGTCCTGTGGACTACTTGAGCGTGGTCTGGTCATCCTTGGATGGTTGACTCTGTTTGTCTATGGTCTATTTCATCTGACCTTGCTGTATATCTCCGTGTATGATGTATCCCTTTTTTATTCTACTACATATTATTGTTGAGTATATTTAATAAAGATTTTTTGTACTTTTGTATATTATTTGGTATACTGTTTCTTTAAGGGCTTTGTCCCTTTTTGGTTCGTTTTTAGGTTGTCTACTTACATTTAGGGACCCCAGCATACGCCATTTCTTTGGTGTGAGGTTTGTTTAGGTTGTTTGCCATCACCTTTTTGCCTGATATTCGTGACGACCGTCTGCCACCTGCCCTCACCTTTGCTAGTACAGACCCTGCACCTATTCTTCTGTTATTGTATTTCACCTGTCTACGTCAGCCATTCCCAACGGTGACTAGTTTGGGGGTAGCGACCTGGGGAATCTAATGGCCAAGTCCACATTTCCAGACAGAGGTTACAGGGTGAAAACCTATCAATCCCTTAGACTTCACTCATTAGTTTAGCCCCATTTCAGATCTGTTGGCAAGACACCATCCTCTGTTGGCCCCAACAGAGTCACCTTTCTCTGCGGGCTCGTGACCTCTTATAGGTTTTATAGTCAGAAATTGAGAATTTTTTAGTTTTTATTTTACAAGTAAACCTAACCAAAAAATTATATAAGAACAGAGCTGTGTATTAGGATAACCTACAAAAGATAAATGGCTTCCTTGGAAGACAATCCTGACATCTTCAGGATCATCAAGATATACTTGGGTATAGGCAGCTACGCGTGTACCAGCTCCATCATCCTCATCGTCCCATCAGGAAATTGATTATATTATAGCATTATGCATTTTCATTATTGAATTTTGATAATTAATTCTGACGTTTGATTACTTAATTATTTGCTTGGATGATATTTAGTGTTCTGCACCCTATTAACTGAGCTGGAGTCATTAGGATTGTACCTGATCATAGGAATGTTTTGACACTTATACATCACCGTTGTCTCCTGTGAGAGTCACTATTGATCACAAGCCACACTTTTAATATATGGATTTGCAGTCCAAATACAGAGCTGAATATATTTCTCACTCACCATTTCAGTGAAGTGAATCTGTCTCCTAACTGGTGGCAGCATAGGACAGAGGGGGATATGCTGAGATCGAGGATATATAACACCCCAGGCAAACAGCTGTGGTCATCCAGATATTACCCCTTACAGATCAGCACCCAGTTCCTGCTCATAGATGGAAGCCCCAAGCAGGAATCCATCTGGATGATGTCCATGTTCCCTAATAAGGCGCCTGGATCGGGGTTGTATGCATATAACCACCATTTTCACCCTCTTAAGAACTGGCCTATTTTGGGCCTTCAGAACCGAAGAGCCATAAATTTTACATTTTTTTCATAGACGAAGCTGTGTGATGGCTTGTTTTATTGTGGGACGAGTAGTAGTTTTCATTGCAACCAGTTTGGGGTACAAAAAAATATATTGATTCACTTTTATTTAAAAAAATTTGGGTGAGTGGGAATAAAAGCAAAATCGCCTTTGTTTTTTCATTGTGTTTTTTCTTTAAATAAAAATAATATCTTAACTTTGTTACATTTGCGGTAATACCATGTATATACTTATCTATGGTTTACTATTTTGAAACATTAAAATATTTTTTGTTAGGCCCCCGGCTGCCATGGTAAGACATCAGCACCCCTTAATGATGTGGCGGGGCGCCGATGGGCTGGCAGACGGAATCCACTTCCTATGTCGTGCTTCTTAGATGCCGCGGTTACTATTGACCACGGCATCTAAAGGGTTAAATGGCCAGGTTTAGAGGTTTCAATCACAGTGATAGCATGGGTACAGCTTCGTTGCCCGCATTAACACCTAGATGTACTATTACGTCCTATTGTGTCTAGTCATCCACAATCAGTACATAATAGGTCCATTTGTGGAAAAAGAGATAATACTCATTTTTTACCTTTAGAATTTAGTAGTAGTGAAAACCATTTGCAATGTTTTCAGTGCAAGCAATTTCCCTTTAAATATTAAACCTTCTATTTTGTATGAAGACACTGATGGCATCTCCGTTAGGACGCTTCCTCCAGGTCACTTAGGACCAAGTAAAGAATGATAATAAGCTACTTTCATTGGTCACACAAAGAATTTAAAAAAAAAGACACATAGACAAACAAAACACGCCGCTCACGCATTTCAAGCTCACAGATATTTATTTCTCTATAGTCCCCATGGTGATTCCACTGAGCAGGAAAGTAATGTACTGATATAATATGAAATGGCTGGTTACAGAAATGTGTCTGGCCTCTTCCTTGTGAATCATTCAGAATAAAATATATTTGATTATCTATAAAACAGAACTTTTATGACATTATGTGTCTGAATACAACAGGTTTGGTGAAACCATCACAACAATGTGTGTGCAACCACTGGACTACATAGAAGAGAGTGCCATGGCAAAAATTTAAATGGGTCCACCATTAGCGTGCTGGGTTTTGCCACCCAGAATAGAAGCGTTTGGTGCTTGCTCCTATCTCAACTCTCTTGGACCAATTCCCCAACTACTTGCTTGCTAACCTGACAGAGCCATCAATCCGTTCTGGCTCTTGCCACCCAGAACCAAAGGCAATGTGGCCGACCTCGGCCCCATCTTTCCAATGGTCAAAGGGCAGATGCATGCTCTGCCTCTATGGTATGTATGTGTCACGAAGGGTCTGTGGACCCACTGGGCCGTACCACCTTGGCGGTAAGGCAGTTGGCCAACAGGGTGCAGGACAATGTCTATAGTTTGTATAGCAGCTCGGACAGTAGCAAGGCAGGCTTGGCTTGGACTAGGCAGCAGGTAGACGTCAGGCGAGGTGAAGCAGGTCAGACGTAGAACAACACGACGCGACTTTGGCACAACACAGTGCTAGGCCAGGGTGGTATGGAAATGCGAGGAACAGGAACAGGAACTGGAACAGGTACAGGAACAAGAACACACTTAGAGGCCATCACATAGACAAACTATAGTGAACAACAACAATGTTCAGGCATAGAAGCAGGGGGCTGGACCCCTCTTATAGTCCAGGGAACTCACACGTCAAGGGTCATCAGAATGATCGGGCACGAGCGTGCGCGCCCACCCTACGGGATCCAGCTGAGGTAAGTGGACGCGAGTTAGGGACTCGCAAGTCTGGGGATCCTTGTCGTGGATTGCGAGCTTGCGTCCTTTTGGCCAAAATGATTACCAATACCCCAGGTATTTTTCATTATTATGTATATTTGCTTCTCTTGGACACAGCCGTGTCTTTGATGCTGGGAGAGCATGGTGTGTTGTTGTTTGGCATAGCAAGCAGGGTAGCCCGCTCTATGAATTATCAAGGCGTCACAAATAGGCTTCTACCTGGCTATACACGTTGTGCCTCATGACGTACACACTATCCCTCCATGTTTCACTCACTTGCACCCCATTATCCATTTATTTCTATTGAGGCACTTCACTCATTACCCTATATTTCACTTATAGTATTACACTTGCACACACACTATTCATTTATTATTTCTTACTACACATCCCATGCACCACACACCACTCCCCTCAAGACTAGTGGGAGTGGCTATTATTATTTAAAGCACCTGCTCGCCCTTTCATCAGCATTTCTGGCCTGGCTGTGTCCATTTGTAAGTATGGCCTTTTTCGGTGTTTTTGTATATGTCCCTGTGTTTTTATCGGTTCTGTGCGAGCGCTGGCGTCTCCTGAGGAGGAGGCTGGGGCCAGCGCTTACCAACTCGTGGCTGCGGCTGTCAGGGGGAGGTTGGAGCTGACGGCCCGCAGACACGGACATTACAGTATGCTCTTGTGTGCAACCTCAGTTATTGAGAATATCTGTATGTCATGGTCTTCAACTTCTTACTGCCTGATTCTAGTACCTTCCTCTGCTTTCGACATCTTTTAAGGTTTTCAATTAAAGGAGCTGTGGTGAAAAATTCAGCAATGCTTCCTCGGACAACTCACTGAACTTGGCTTCAAATAATTTCTCAGTGCGCTGCTTCAGCAGTTCAATCCTGGAGGTTCACTTATGGCTACTTAAAGAATACCCCCAGCGGAAACACAACTTTTTATCATTGCACCCCGATTCCAATTGTCTATCAACCTCTGGATTTCTTTATTCATGTTATGCATAAAAAAAAAACTCAGAGTATGATAGACAAATAGGTGTGGGTGATGATGAAAAGTTGTGTTTTCGCTGGGGGCATTCTTTAATGGGGTTTTCCCAGAATCTTAAATTATTACCTATCCACAGGATCATAAAATTATCATCTATCCTGTGGATAGGTAATAATTTATGATTCTGGAAAAACCCCTTTAAGTTGCCTCCTAAGTGTTTTCCACCTACTGATAAGACATGCGTCCTCAGCTCAGTTATTTCTTTCCTGGAGTGAACATTTATTTTGTCCACCTCCCACCATTAGTATGATATTTAGAAAGGTCATAGATAAATGTTTGGTGGTGACGATAATGGATCATAATTACAAGACCGATCAATCAGACTGTCAGTCAGAAAAGATCAACCATCATTTACATTTCCGCAGCCTTAGTTGTCATTTTATGATCCGTCTTTATTCCCGACCTGTTACATGTATAATGATGAAATGTCTGATAAAAGATTTGTTGGGTTCACCTGATAACCTGAGGTGTTTCAGAATTGGGGTGGGAGGTTGTTGTTATTATTACCTGAAGGAATTTTATAACAATCCAGTACGTGGGATTAATAAAATTGTAATGAAGTCTATTACTGTAACTGTAAAGGGAGTCAGCATAAGGGTCTATTCGTGCTTTGCGGCAGGTAGTTGAGTCAGAACACAACTCTTAGGCTCTGTTAACATTTACTTCTCAGTCTCCGTCTGCAATTTTCCCGGATTTGACAGCAAGAATAGCGATGCATTAAGCCCATTTCTTGCCGTCAAAACCATGGAAACCAAAATGAATCTCGGAGAACCCCATATAAGTCAATGAGGTCCGTCGGGTGCTGTTGGGATTCGTCATATGACAGGTCATAGGTTGTATTATGAATGGAAGCCATGACCCAGATGTGAACATAGCCTTAGCCTCATGCACTGGCAATGACCAAATGTTTACAAGCAGTCCATGGTATTGTCACAATACTTACCTTTCCGTGTTCCTACGACATCATGCAAAAAAGCATGGGTGCAGACAAAGTGTCATTTAAGGTCACTTGTGGCATCATTGGAAAATGTGGCAAATTTTAAGGTGAGGATTTCTTAATGAACTTTGCTATCTATGGTTCTACAAGCCTCATCGGCTTAGCCTCATATCTTGGCAATGGCCAAATGTTTCTAGTCAGGCTATGGTATTGTACAATATAAATTTTTCCGTATCTCAGCAACGTCTGAGTTACCCAAGAAAGTACGGAAGCAGGCAAACTCTCTTGAGAGGCCCCATGTGATTTCCCACTGGACTTGCTCGGGTTGGTTCTACCACCCCATGGTATTGTGCTGCAGAGAACTCCAATACCGATAGCGATTGCTGGGGCTGATGGATTTAAGGGACAGTCTTGGGCCTAACAAAGTTCGCCATGGCTGTTCTGTGTAAGCCAGTGTCAGGGCATACCTTAGAAAAGCCCAGACAGATGCCTGTGCGTCTTACATGCACAGCCAGAAAAGTATTCCAATGCATTATATTTAAAAAAAAATTAAACTTAAAAGTAAAATTCCCTTCTTGGGACTAAAAAACAAAATGTGAATACATTTTAAGAAAATAATTTGTTAAAAAAATAATAATCACGATTATTTTAAATTAAAAAAACAGTTTTTTATTAAAAATAAGTCTTAAAATATAAATAATAAATATATTATACACTATTTAGCTATAACAATAAAACCAATGATATGTCAAGTGGATAACCTTGAATATTTCATAACAATGGCACCTGTCAAGGGGTGGGATATATCAGGCAGCAAGTGAACAGTCAATTTTTGAAGTTGTTGGGAAGCAGAAAAAATTAACAAGTGAAACTGAGCGATTGTGACAATAGCTAAAGTGTGATGGTTAGACAACTGGGTCAGTAATTAGTATCTACCAAAAGTGGTCCAACGAAGGACAACCGGTGAACTAGCAACAGGGTCATGGGTGCCCAAGGCTCATTGATGCACACAGGGAGGCATGGCTAGCCCGTCTTGTCCGATCCACAGAAGAGCTCCTGGAGCACAAATAGCTGAAAAAGTTACTGCTGGCTATGATAGAAAGATGTCATAATACCCAGAGCATCGCAGCTTGCTATGTATGAGGCTACATAGCCACAGACCGGTCAGAGTGACCATGCTGATCCCTGTCCACGCCGGGTGCATGTGCATCACTTACCTGGGGAAGAGATGGGACCAGATGCACTACGGGAAGAAGACAAGCCGGCGGAGGCACTGTGATGATCTGGGCAATGTTCTTATAGTAAAACCTTCGCATTCGTAAGGATGTGACACGTACCACCTACCTAAACATTGCCGCAGGCCAAGTACACCCCTTCATAGTAAGGGTAATCCCTTATGGCAGTGCCCTCTTTCAGCAGGATCATGCCGCTGCCACACTGCAAACATCGTTCAGGAATGCTTTGAGGAACATAACCAAGAGTTCAAGGTGATGACTTGTCTCCAAAATTCTCCAGATCTCAATCCGATCGATCATCTGTGGGATGTGCTGGAAAAACAAGTCCGATCCATGGAGGCCGCAACTTAAAACTTACAGGACTTAAAGGATCTGCTGCTAACAACTTGGTGTCTAATACCAGAAGAACCTTCAGAGGTCTTATGGAGTCCATGCCTCGATGGGTCAGATACATTTTGGCGGCATGAGGAGGAACTACACAATATTAGGCAGGTGGTTTGAACGTTATGGCTGACTAGTGCATATCGCTTTAATTGCTACAACCTATACCAGACAGTTAAATAATTTAGGGTGTTCGGAAAACTACGGTAAAAAAAAAAAAACAACACAAAAAAACAATGCATGTTCCGGTTAACAGAAAAATGTATCTAAACTAGCCCCTTAAGGACCGAGCCATTTTTAATTTTTTCATTTTCATTTTTCACTCCCCGCGTTTCAAGAGCCATAACTTTTTTATTTTTCTGTCAATAGAGTGGTGTGAGCGCTTATTGTTTGTGGGAGGAGTTGTAGTTTCTAATGGCACCATTTAAAGTACCATATAATGTACTGGGAAACTGGAAAATAATTCTTTGCGGGCTGAAATTGGAATTGTTTTTTTGTTTTTCGTTTTTACGGCTTTTACCGTGCGGTAAAAATGACAACTTAACTTAAAAAGGCTCTGTCACCAGATTTTGCAACCCCTATCTGCTATTGCAGCAGATCTGCGCTGCAATGTAGATTACAGTAACGTTTTTATTTTGAAAAAACAAGCATTTTTGGCCAAGTTATGACCATTTTTGTAGTTATGCAAATGAGGCTTGCAAAAGTCCAAGTGGGTGTGTTTAAAAGTAAAAGTCCAAGTGGGCGTGTATTATGTGCGTACATCGGGGCGTGTTTACTACTTTTACTAGCTGGGCGTTCTGAAGAGAAGTATCATCCACTTCTCTTCAGAGATTTTGGCGTTTTAAATATTTAGTTTTTTACTGCATTCACCATGCGACTTAAATAATGGTATATTGTAATAGTTCACAGACTTTTACGGACGCAGCGATACCAATTTTGTTACATTTTTTACATTACTTTAGAGGAAAAATGGGCAAAGTTGTTTTTTAAACTTTTCATTTTTACTTTTTTTCACTACTAATAACTTTATTAAACTTTTGTTTTACACCATTTATAAGAGTCCCCCTAGGGGACTTAAACCAGCGACAATTGGATCGATGTTACAATATACTGCAATACATATAGCATTGTAGTATATCGTCATTTAACAGAGGCAGACAAAAGGCAGCCCTTGGGGCCTTCATTAGGCCCCTGGGCTGCCATGACATCCACCAGCAACCCCCGATCGCGGTGTGAGCTGTTGGAGGGGGCCGCCCCCCTGTCTTCAATGCTTCAGATGCTGCAGTCGTGATTGACCACAGCATTTGAGGGGTTAAACGGCCAGGAATAGCGCAATCGCTATTCCCGGCCGTTAGTCTGGGCTGTCAGTTGTAAAACATAGCTGGCACCCGCAGGATATGGAGGGTGCTTAGCCCGTAAGCGCCCTCCATAGTTCCCTATGACACTTATCACGTACATGTACGTGATAATGCGTCAAGGGGTTAACTACTAACTGTTATGTACCGAAAAAATTAAAACAAGAAACTAACCCACCAAAAAAATCAAAAAAAAATTCACAGCAACATTAGAGGAAAAAATATAAAACATGATGACTCTCGGAATGCACTGAAGCAAAAACAAACACAAATATGCTACGTCCTCAAAGCCAAAAAAATCTGCACACTCAATGAGAGAAAGGGAATAGGTCTTGAGGAGAAAGTAGGTCGATGAATGTGATAGAAAAAGTTTAAGGAAGAAAGTGGAACATCTGATATCGGAGGGAGTGCCTGAGTAGCGGGTTGGCACATTGTTTAAGTCAAGCTGTGATTGAGATAAAATGATGCATCCAAATCCCTCTGGTTTCGCCTTCTTTTGTGTGTTGTCTATGTATTTGTGCAAGGAAATTCTATGCTCAGTGGATATTCTAAAAGGAAACAGAGATCTTTAATACAAAAAAAGCCCCTCCTGGAGATTCTTTCCAAATATCTGTAATCAGAGACTATTCACAGACAGAATACAATCAAAGGCATTTCACGTTCTACATACAGTCATCCGCTCTGCTCCATCTGTTCTGCTTTCATGTACAGATCTATTCAGTATAATTGATTGGACTGTATTTGTTATTCTTTGTGTGTTTGTGATACGTCGTCATTACGCAAAATGTATTCACACAATTGTTAAAGTCGCCCCCCCCCCCCAGTAAACTTATGTAGTGAAATCAGATTCCACTCATTTCACCCTGTCCTAGAAAAATGCGTAGAATTTTTTTTCGAACATTTTTGAAAACAAGAGGCAAGAATTTCAGGCCTAAAAAGAAGGGGGTGGGTGGCATGGATTTTCTTTGTTTAGGGTTTTAATTGGCATTACTGTTTCAGGGCTACATGGAACAAAGTCGACAAAGCTATTGATTCATGGCGGTCAGGATTATGATTGGGCATGGGTTCTCCTCTTCACTGTGCTCTGCCCGATCATGGAGTACAGAGGAGCTGCCATTTAATGAATCTACTGTTCTCTCTTCCTACCGCTCCCATTCAGAAGGCAGCAGAACTTAAAGGGGTGTCAGTTTAGAAAATGCTCATAAAACCTATTAGGGAGTTAATAATGTGGGGATCCTCATTTCTCAGCCAGAGTGAAGAGGGGTTATAAAGAGCATCTCTCGCTGTGGAGAACCTGTCCTGTCCTGTATTACACAGACAGCTCATTCATTTGATTAAGGATTATGTAATGCCTAATATCCCCTGTGGTGGCGCTGCAGGGAAATTGTACACTTACTGCCAGGTTTGTCCATAGATTACAGCTGATCGCTGAAGGTGTCAGCAAGGAGACACTTTTGGATCAGCATATTGGCAGAGGGCCCTTCTAACAAGAAGCGATCATCCAAAGCTAACAACCTCTTAAATTTTCCTCTTTTGCTAGAAGCAAAAGAGGAAAATTAAAGGAGTTGTCCAAAGCGGTGGACGGTTAATGTAAATGGTAGCTGCTAAGGAATCAGAAGCACAGAAGTGTGATAGGTAAGTGGCAACTGTGGCTGACACCCAAAGGGGTCACTGTGACTGACAACTAATAGTAAACTCCTTTCATAAGACCATTGTAACTGGCTCTTCTCATGCTCAGCCAATGACAGGGCTATAAATTCAATCCAATGGCATTTTAAGTTAAAACGATATGAAGACATGCAAATCAACTAGCCCCATTGAGCTGGACTGACGGAATCGTCTGAAAGAGGGTACGATACAGCTTTCTTGTATACAGGATACATAGAAGCTGTATCGTAAAAAGTAAAACATCTTTTTTAACCCCTTCCCGCCCTAGCCACTTTTGACCTTCCTGACAGAGCCTCATTTTTCAAATCTGACATGTTCACTTTATGTGGTAATAACTCTGGAATGCTTTCACCTATCCAAGCGATTCTGAGATTGTTTTCTCGTGACACATTGCACTTTAAGTTACTAGCAAAATTTGCTCGATATGTTCTATATTTAATTGTGAATAACACCGAAAATTAGCGAAAAATTGCAAAAATTAGCATTTTTCTCAATTTAAATGTATCTGCTTGTAAGACAGGCAGTTATACCACACAAAATGGTTGCTAATTAACATCACCCATATGTCTACTTTAGATTGGCATCGTTTTTTGAACATCCTTTTATTTTTCTATGACATCACAAGGCCTACAACTTTAGCAGCAATTTCTCACATTTTCAAGAAAATGTCAAAAGGCCATTTTTACAGGGGCCAGTTCAGTTGTGAAGTGGCTTTGAGGGCCTTATATATTAGAAACCCCCAAAAAGTCACCCCATTTTAAAAACTTCACCCCTCAAAGTATTCAAAACAGCATTTAGAAAATGTCTTAACCCTTTACACATTTCACAGGAATTAAAGCAAAGTAGAGGTGGAATTTACAAATTTCATATTTATTGGCAGAAATAAATTTTTAATACTATTTTTTTATTACACAGAAGGTTTTAGCAGAGAAATTCAACTCAATATTTGTTGCCCAGTCTCTGCAGTTTTAGGAAATATCCCACATGTGGTCGTAGCGTGCTACTGGAATGAAGCACAGGCCTCAGAAGCAAAGGAACACCTAGTGGATTTTGGGGCCTTATTTTGTTAGAAGGGCTCTTGCAGTGACAAAACAGTACAAATCCCCCAAAAGTGACCCCATCTGGGAAACTAGACACCTCAAGGAAATTATCTAGGGGTATGGTGAGCATTTTGACCGCACAGGTTTTTTACAGAATTTATTGGAAGTAGGCCTTGAAAATTAAAATCAACATTTATTCAAAGAAAATTTAGGTTTAGCCATTTTTTTTCTCATTTCCACAAGGACTGAAGGAGAAAAAGCACTGTAAAATTTGTAAAGCAATGTCTCCCGAGTAAAACAATACCCCACATGTGGTAATAAACGGATATTTGAACACAGGGCATGGCTTAGAAGGGATGGAGTGCCATTTGGCTTTGGGAGATCACATTTAGCAGGAATGGTTTGAGAGGCCTTGTCACATTTACAAAGCCCCTGAGGGGACTAAACAGTGGAAACCCCCCACAAGTGACCCCATCTGGGAAACTAGACACCTCAAGGAAATTATCTAGGGGTATGGTGAGCATTTTGACCGCACAGGTTTTTTACAGAATTTATTGGAAGTAGGCCTTGAAAATTAAAATCAACATTTATTCAAAGAAAATTTAGGTTTAGCCATTTTTTTTCTCATTTCCACAAGGACTGAAGGAGAAAAAGCACCGTAAAATTTGTAAAGCAATGTCTCCCGAGTAAAACAATACCCCACATGTGGTAATAAACGGATATTTGAACACAGGGCATGGCTTAGAAGGGATGGAGTGCCATTTGGCTTTGGGAGATCACATTTAGCAGGAATGGTTTGAGAGGCCTTGTCACATTTACAAAGCCCCTGAGGGGACTAAACAGTGGAAACCCCCCACAAGTGACCCCATCTGGGAAACTAGACACCTCAAGGAAATTATCTAGGGGTATGGTGAGCATTTTGACCGCACAGGTTTTTTACAGAATTTATTGGAAGTAGGCCTTGAAAATTAAAATCAACATTTATTCAAAGAAAATTTAGGTTTAGCCATTTTTTTTCTCATTTCCACAAGGACTGAAGGAGAAAAAGCACCGTAAAATTTGTAAAGCAATGTCTCCCGAGTAAAACAATACCCCACATGTGGTAATAAACGGATATTTGAACACAGGGCATGGCTTAGAAGGGATGGAGTGCCATTTGGCTTTGGGAGATCACATTTAGCAGGAATGGTTTGAGAGGCCTTGTCACATTTACAAAGCCCCTGAGGGGACTAAACAGTGGAAACCCCCCACAAGTGACCCCATCTGGGAAACTAGACACCTCAAGGAAATTATCTAGGGGTATGGTAAGCATTTTGACCGCACAGGTTTTTTACAGAATTTATTGGAAGTAGGCCGTGAAAATTAAAATCAACATTTATTCAAAGAAAATTTAGGTTTAGCCATTTTTTTTCTCATTTCCACAAGGACTGAAGGAGAAAAAGCACCATAAAATTTGTAAAGCAATGTCTCCCGAGTAAAACAATACCCCACATGTGGTAATAAACGGATATTTGAACACAGGGCATGGCTTAGAAGGGATGGAGTGCCATTTGGCTTTGGGAGATCACATTTAGCAGGAATGGTTTGAGAGGCCTTGTCACATTTACAAAGCCCCTGAGGGGACTAAACAGTGGAAACCCCCCACAAGTGACCCCATCTGGGAAACTAGACACCTCAAGGAAATTATCTAGGGGTATGGTGAGCATTTTGACCGCACAGGTTTTTTACAGAATTTATTGGAAGTAGGCTGTGAAAATTAAAATCAACATTTATTCAAAGAAAATTTAGGTTTAGCCATTTTTTTTCTCATTTCCACAAGGACTGAAGGAGAAAAAGCACCGTAAAATTTGTAAAGCAATGTCTCCCGAGTAAAACAATACCCCACATGTGGTAATAAACGGATATTTGAACACAGGGCATGGCTTAGAAGGGATGGAGTGCCATTTGGCTTTGGGAGATCACATTTAGCAGGAATGGTTTGAGAGGCCTTGTCACATTTACAAAGCCCCTGAGGGGACTAAACAGTGGAAACCCCCCACAAGTGACCCCATTTCGGAAACTACACCCATTGAGGAAATTATCTAGGGGTATAGTGAGAATTTTTAGTTTTGTTTTAGGTGGTTTTTTTTTACAATTTTTAAATGATCAAATTTTAAATGGGGCTGGTCAGTAGAAAAATTAATAATTGGTCATGGCCAGTATGGGAGACAGAAAAGGTGAATAATGAATAAATAAATTAAAAATCCAAGGAGGTATGATATATTTTGAAACATTGGTTCATGCACAGGCCGGGATTTGTGGGACATGTCTCACAATGGTATGTGGTGTCCTTACGAATGCCTCGCTTGGCACACACACGGCATTTTTTTTGGGGCTTCTTTTTTTTTTCAGTGGGGGGGATTTCTGTCGGGAAATGCTGGCCGGGAATTATCCTACTGACGGAAGAGCCAGATGAACTGCCCTCTCCTTCCTGGTTACCAAACATCAGGGACTTTATGACCTTTTCCTGAAATTGCAGGAACGTACCTCCACTGCTGGCATATCTATAGAGGACAAAGGCGTTGTATAAAGCCATCTGTGTAAGATGCACAGACAGCTTCTTATACCATACTCTGGTCTTGCGCATGGCGTTGTATGGTTTTATAACCTGGTCGGACAGGTCAACGCCACCCATATACTTGTTGTACTCCTGTACACAATATGGTTTTGGGACTTGGGAAGTGGATCCACGTACAGGGACTAGGCTGCATCTGCTGTCGTGTATGCTGGTCAGTATAAGGACGTCCCTTTTATCCTTATACTTTAGGAGGAGCAGATTGTCGCAGCAGAAAGCTTTGCTCTCTCCTAATTTTAGGATCTGACCCAGCAATGTTTTGGGGAGGCCCTTCTTATTTTTGCGGATTGTTCCGCATGCCAAGGTGGATCTGGACAAGAGAACTTTTACTAAGGGGACACTGTTATAAAAGTTGTCCAGATAAAGATGATAGCCTTTCCCAAGTAAAGGATGGATAAGATCCCATACGATCTTTCCACTAATTCCAAGGAAAGGGGGGCATTCTGGGGGATCTATATGGGAGTCTTTTCCCTCATAGACCCTAAAGGAGTAGGTGTAACCGGTGGCACTTTCGCACAGCTTGTAGAGCTTTATGCCGTACCGGGCTCTTTTATTGGGTAGATACTGCCTGAAGTGCAGTCTACCCTTGAAGCTGACTAGGGATTCATCTACCGAAATATTTTGCTGGGGGGTATAAACGTGGGAAAAAATTTGGGAGTAGTGGGCAATCAATGGTCGTATTTTATATAGCCTATCAAAATTTGGGTCCTGTGGGGGTGGGCACTGGCTATTATCATTGTAATGAAGGAATTTCAGGATGGCTTCGAAGCGCTTCCTTGGCATTACTGTGCGGTAAATGGGGGTGTTATATAAAATATCAAGGGACCAATAGTCTCTAATCCTAGGCTTTTTTATTAGGCCAAAACTTAAAAATATGCCCCAAAACTTCCGCAATTCCACTAGGTTTGTGGGGGTCCAATTTTGGCTTCTCCCATAATAAGAGTCAGGGTTCTGGGCGATAAATTGTTCCGCATAGATGTTGGTCTGCTGGACCATTAACGCTAAAAGGGAGTCTGAAAAAAAAAGGTTAAAATAATCAATGGGGCTGAAACCCGTCATTTCAATTTGAATGCCTGAGCGGGCTGTAAACTCAGGCACCTGGGGGGTATAATTCTCTGCAGCTTCCCAGGTCAGCTCAGGCAGATCAGGAACTACGGCTCTTCTACGCCGACTGGGGGGTGCAGATTCAGAGTCACTGGATGCAGAGGAAGATGGAAGCACGAACTGCTCCTCACCTTCACTTGCGCTGTCCGTGTCGGAACACAGCATTGCAGATGCTTCCTCGGCTAAAAAGACTCTTTTGGCCATACTGAAAAACTTGTGCTACCTAACTAACTAAAAACAGGTTAGTGGGCACAAAAGGGCAGAAAAGCGGCAGATCGCTGGTTTTTTTTAACTTACGCACTGTATTTATTCCTGTCTCCGTCTCTCACAAGCTCTCTGACAGGAAAGAGCTTGTCAGAGACGGAGATGCCGGCAAACCACGGCTCCTGCGCTGTGATTGGCCTGTCAGTACTGACCAATCACAGCTCGTTTCCGGCACAGGGACCACTCTGATTGGTCCTGTTTGAATCCTGCTTTGTGATCGGGACGCTGTCACCATGTCTGTTGACATGGTGACAGTTTGAAGCTTGGGCATGCACAGCTTCCCCATGGCTCCTCTATCCCCCCCACGGGTGCAATAGGCAGGCACCACTGCTACTGCGCTGTGATTGGCCTGTCAGTACTGACCAATCACAGCTCGTTTCCGGCACAGGGACCACTCTGATTGGTCCTGTTTGAATCCTGCTTTGCGATCGGGACACTGTCACCATGTCTGTTGACATGGTGACAGTTTGAAGCTTGGGCATGCACAGCTTCCCCATGGCTCCTCTATTCCCCCCACGGGTGCAATAGGCAGGCAACACTGCTCCTGCGCTATGATTGGCCTGTCAGTACTGACCAATCACAGCTCGTTTCCGGCACAGGGACCACTCTGATTGGTCCTGTTTGAATCCTGCTTTGCGATCGGGACGCTGTCACCATGTCTGTTGACATGGTGACAGTTTGAAGCTTGGGCATGCACAGCTTCCCCATGGCTCCTCTATTCCCCCACGGGTGCAAAAGGCAGGCACACACCGCTCATACTCGGAGCTGGCTCCCGGCCGCTTTCGGAAGGAGACGCCAACGTGGCCTTGCTCGTGCAACTCCAGGTTGGCTTGAGGCTTCCGAAAATGCCATAAAAAAAAAAAGATTTTTTTATTATGAAGGTAGAAAAATCAGCGGGACCGACCCGCGAGCGAGGCCGACGGGGAGTTCCAGGAGGTCGGCATGAGTTGGCCGTGCATACCGCTAAAGCCCTCAAACTCCGACGCTGGCGCTGAGGAGCTCGTACACGGCTGCAACCGGGCTGGCACGGCTTCCCCATGGCTCCTCTATCCCCCCAAGGATGCCATAGGCAGGCACACGCCGCTCATACCCGGAGCGGGCACACCGCCGCTGACATGCATCCTTCGCGGACCGGAAGTGCTTGTCAGCCGGCTGGACACAACGGGACTCGCCGCGGGCGCTGTGGAGCTCCCACAAGGAAGCTGCCGGCATGTACAAGCTCCCAAGGGGCCCCTCTATCCCCCCACGGGTGCAAAAGGCAGGCACACGCCGCTCATACTCGGAACTGGCTCCCGGCCGCTTTCGGAAGGAGACGCCGACGTGGCCTTGCTCGTGCAACTCCAGGTGGGCTTGAGGCTTCCGAAAATGCCATAAAAAAAAAAAGATTTTTTTATTATGAAGGTAGAAAAATCAGCGGGACCGACCCGCGAGCGAGGCCGACGGGGAGTTCCAGGAGGTCGGCATGAGTTGGCCGCTCCTACCGCTCTTGCCCTGGAAGTCCACAGCGGGCGCTGCAGAGCTCCTACACGGCTGCCCCCGGTCTTGCACAGCTTCCCCATGGCTCCTGTATCCCTCCCACGGGTGCAGGCACACGCCGCTCATACACTCTGGGGCTGGCTGACAGCCCAGGTGACATGCCACCTCCTAGCCGACCGGAAGTACATGTCAGGCGGCTTGGGACATAGTGGGACCCCCCCCCCGCTGGCGCTGTGGAGCTCATACACTGTTGCCACCGGGCATGCACAGCTTGCATACGGCTCCTCTACCCCGGGCTGCAATGGGCAGCACACCCCGCTCATACACTCTGGAGCTGGCTGACAGCAACTGCTGCTGATAATGATGATGACGATAATGTGCAAAGGGTTATCTATCGGCGGACAGTATCACACTCTGGCCCTGGAACTGTGCCACGGTCTGCCTCTGCTGTTCACTACCGCCTCTGACATTTTTGAACATACCCCACTTTAACTTGATTTTAAATGTTTCACTTTCAAATGTTTCACTTTCAGTAGCAGAAATGCCATTCTTTGACATTTGGGCCTTTTTATTGTCACTGCTGCTTGGTCACCAAATGGATCTCCTTGGATTGAGGCCTAGTCCTCTCCCCACCGCCCTGGAACTCTGCCCCGGCCTACGCTGCCTGCCGTCACACCCCTGGCCCTGGAACTCTGCCCCGGCCTACCTCTGCTGTTCACTACCGCCTCTGACATTTTTGAACATACCCCACTTTAACTTGATTTTAAATGTTTCACTTTCAAATGTTTCACTTTCAGTAGCAGAAATGGCATTCTTTGACATTTGGGCCTTTTTATTTTCACTGCTGCTTGGTCACCAAATGGATCTCCTTGGATTGAGGCCTAGTCCTCTCCCCACCGCCCTGGAACTCTGCGACGGCCTACGCTGCCTGCCGTCACACCCCTGGCCCTGGAACTCTGCCCCGGCCTGCCTCTGCTGCTCACCACCGCCTCTGACATTTTTGAACATACCCCACTTTAACTTGATTTTAAATGTTTCACTTTCAAATGTTTCACTTTCAGTAGCAGAAATGTCATTCTTTGACATTTGGGCCTTTTTATTTTCACTGCTGCTTGGTCACCAAATGGATCTCCTTGGATTGAGGCCTAGTCCTCTCCCCACCGCCCTGGAACTCTGCCCCGGCCTACGCTGCCTGCCGTCACACCCCTGGCCCTGGAACTCTGCCCCGGCCTGCCTCTGCTGCTCACCACCGCCTCTGACATTTGTGAACATACCCCACTGTAACTTGATTTTAAATGTTTCACTTTCAGTAGCAGAAGTGTCATTCTTTGACATTTGGGCCTTTTTATTTTCACTGCTGTTTGGTCACCAAATGGATCTCCTTACCTACCAGCAATCACCCTGGAACTCTGGCTGGGCATGGGGATGCAAGTTGCTCCCGCTGACTCCCACCGGGACCTACCTGCAATCACCCTGGAACTCTGGCTGGGCATGGGGATGCAGGTTGCTCCCGCTGCCCCCCTTCCACCCCACCGGGACCTACCAGCAATCACCCTGGAACTCTGGCTGGGCATGGAGATGCGGGTTGCTCCCCCTTCCACCCCACCGGGACCTACCAGCAATCGCCCTGGAACTCTGGCTGGGCATGGGGATGCAAGTTGCTCCCGCTGACTCCCACCGGGACCTACCTGCAATCACCCTGGAACTCTGGCTGGGCATGGGGATGCAAGTTGCTCCCGCTGCTCCCCTTCCACCCCACCGGGACCTACCACCAATCACCCTGGAACTCTGGCTGGGCATGGAGATGCAAGTTGCTCCCGCTGCCCCCCCACCGGGACCTACCTGCAATCACCCTGGAACTCTGGCTGGGCATGGGGATGCAGGTTGCTCCCGCTGCTCCCCTTCCACCCCACCGGGACCTACCACCAATCACCCTGGAACTCTAGCTGGGCATGGGGATGCAGGTTGCTCCCGCTGCCCCCCCACCGGGTCCTTCCAGCAATCACCCTGGAACTCTGGCTGTGCATGGGGATGCATGTTGCTCCCGCTGGCCCCCAACGGGACCTACCTGCAATCACCCTGGAACTCTAGCTGGGCATGGGGATGCAGGTTGCTCCCGCTGCCCCCCCACCGGGTCCTTCCAGCAATCACCCTGGAACTCTGGCTGGGCATGGGGATGCATGTTGCTCCCGCTGGCCCCCAACGGGACCTACCTGCAATCACCCTGGAACTCTGGCTGGGCATGAGGATGCAGGTTGCTCCCGCTGCCCCCCCACCGGGACCTACCACCAATCACCCTGGAACTCTGGCTGGGCATGGGGATGCAGGTTGCTCCCGCTGCCCCCCCACCGGGACCTACCACCAATCACCCTGGAACTCTAGCTGGGCATGGGGATGCAGGTTGCTCCCGCTGCCCCCCCACCGGGTCCTTCCAGCAATCACCCTGGAACTCTGGCTGGGCATGGGGATGTAGGTTTCTCCCGCTGCCCCCCCACCGGGACCTACCACCAATCACCCTGGAACTCTGGCTGGGCATGGGGATGTAGGTTTCTCCCGCTGCCCCCCCACCGGGACCTACCACCAATCACCCTGGAACTCTGGCTGGGCATGAGGATGCAGGTTGCTCCCGCTGCCCCCCACCGGGACCTACCACCAATCACCCTGGAACTCTGGCTGGGCATGGGGATGCAGGTTGCTCCCGCTGCCCCCCCACCGGGACCTACCACCAATCACCCTGGAACTCTAGCTGGGCATGGGGATGCAGGTTGCTCCCGCTGCCCCCCCACCGGGTCCTTCCAGCAATCACCCTGGAACTCTGGCTGGGCATGGGGATGCATGTTGCTCCCGCTGGCCCCCAACGGGACCTACCTGCAATCACCCTGGAACTCTGGCTGGGCATGAGGATGCAGGTTGCTCCCGCTGCCCCCCCACCGGGACCTACCACCAATCACCCTGGAACTCTGGCTGGGCATGGGGATGCAGGTTGCTCCCGCTGCCCCCCCACCGGGACCTACCACCAATCACCCTGGAACTCTAGCTGGGCATGGGGATGCAGGTTGCTCCCGCTGCCCCCCCACCGGGTCCTTCCAGCAATCACCCTGGAACTCTGGCTGGGCATGGGGATGTAGGTTTCTCCCGCTGCCCCCCCACCGGGACCTACCACCAATCACCCTGGAACTCTGGCTGGGCATGAGGATGCAGGTTGCTCCCGCTGCCCCCCACCGGGACCTACCACCAATCACCCTGGAACTCTGGCTGGGCATGGGGATGCAGGTTGCTCCCGCTGCCCCCCCACCGGGACCTACCACCAATCACCCTGGAACTCTGGCTGGGCATGGGG